>NC_080173.1:14363998-14411498 GCF_950295315.1 Erinaceus europaeus
TGGCACTATAAATCTACTGCTCCTGGCTGCCATTTTTCCCCCATTTTATTGGACGGGACAGAGAAGTTGAGAGGGGAGGGGGGTAATGAAGAAGAGACCGAGACAGAGAGACATCTGCGGAGCTGCTTCGCCACTTGTGAAGCTTCCCTTCTGCAGGCGGGGTACGGGAGTACAGGGGCTCAAACTGCATGTTCTTTGAGCCGGTGCCCGGTGTTGGTGACACTACAGGGCTGTGATGGTTTCTCTTCCCATTGGTGCCCCTGAATGTGCCACCAAGCTCCACTGCCAGCAGATCCCCGAGTGAGTAGTATTCTTCAGTTTGTAATGATGCAACAAGAAGCATGAATCACCACACAAGGGTGGACTCACAGGTTCTGGCACAGCAGGGCATCTTGTTTAATTAATCGTGAGTCTTGACTCACCATCATTTATTGTGAGCATCCTTTCCATCTGCGGAGTGAATGAGCATGCCCCTGCTTCTTTCTGTCTAAGGTGCTGATATGCCAACTGGCCGCAGGACAGGACAGAGTCCTGGGACTCTCTCCAGGTAGGCTGGTTCGGTTTGCCTAGCTGGTCCACCCACGTGTCCTGCACTTGTATCCTCCAATCCCTGTTTGACTGTCCAGATTATAGATGTTGATACAGATTAAGCCTATTGTCTGATAGTCTTTTTTTAAAAACAATTAAACTTAAAAAATTTTATTAGTGATTTAAAAAATTACATGTAAACAGAGGTGTAAATCCAGTCTATTCCCACCACTAAGGTTCTGAATCTTCAGTCGCCCCACTGCAAGTAACCACATGGGCCAGCCATGATCTCTACAACTATCCGTCCACATTTATACATAATTGCCTCATTCTTCTTCCTGATCCAATCCTCTCTTCTCCTCCAAGCCACTCATGACTCCATTACTACCTCTATATGTCCCTCTCCTTTTCCTTCTTTCTCTCTGGGTGCTGATGGAGCTGGAGTGCAGAGCCTACTTATTATCTTCCTCCTGTCACTTCTCCTGTGCTGGGAGTATGGATCAAGGTTGTTTTGGGGGTGCAGAAGGTAGGAGTTTTGGATTCTGTAATTGCTTCTCTGCTGGACCTGGGCATTGACAGGTGAATCCACCCCCCAGCCTATTTCTATCTTTCCTTAGTGGGGTAGAGCTTTGGAGAGGTAAGGTTGTCTGCCCAGAGAAGTCAGGATGGAATCATGTAGCATCTGCAACTCCGTGTCTGGAAGGTGGCAGGACATAAATTGAGACAAAATGGTTAATGAACAGGAACCTAAAAATAGGAATAGAGCAGATGAGATTAGGGACCTTAGGGTAGAAGAAAGGTTGAAAGTCCATCTTAGGCATGTTCCTGGGGGCACAACTTAAAAAAAATTATTTATAAGATGGAAATACTGACAAGACCATAGGATATGAGGGGTACAGTTCCACACAATTCCCACCACCAAAACTCCCTATCCCGTTCCCTGACCCTGAAAGCTTTCCTATTCGTTATCTCTCTGGGAGAGTGGACCCAGGGTCAGTGTGGGGTGCCGAAGGTGGAAGGTCTGGCTTCTGTAATTTCTTCCCCATTGAAAATGGATGTTGGCAGGTCGATCCACACTCCCAGACTCTCTTTTTGGTCTCTCTCTTTCCTTAGTGGGGTAGGGCTCTGGGGAAGTGGGGCTCTAGGACACATTGGTGGGGTTGTCTGCCCAGGGAAGTCAGGTTGACATCGTGGTATCATCTGGTGGCTGAAAAAGAGTTAAGATATAAAGCAGTACAAATTGTTGACTAATCATGAACCTAAAGGCAAGAATATTGCAGATGAAGATTTGGAGGTCTCTGTTTTGGAAAAAGCTAGTAGGTCTATTTTAGGTATATTCCAAGGGACCCATGACTTGACTGGTTTTTGCTTGAGCCTGACAGCTAACATGCAGGTGGACCCAAGGTATTGTCTGGGGAGATGGTGTCATAGCTGGAACACAGCTTTTTTTTTTTTTTTTTTCCTAATTTCCTTTATTTATTGGCTATAGTCAGGGATTGAGAGAAGGTGGAAGATACAGAGGAAGAGAAGCAGAGAGACCTCTGAAGCACTGCTTCACCACTTGCAAAACTTTCCCCCTGCATGTGGGGACCAGGGGACTGAAACGGGGCCTCCATGCACTGCAGTGTGTGCACTCAGCCAGATGCGCCACAATCCAGCCCTTGACACAGTCTTTTAAGTGTCACCTCTGGAACTGACTTCTTCAGATAGACCTAGAGCCAGGGCAGAGGGTGACGGTGCAGAGGTGGGGTAGAAAGCAATGCACCAAATCTTCCTTGAATGCAGTGCCTGGGGGTCCACGTGCGCACTGCAAAGCAGCACATTATCCAAGTGAGCTATTCTGCCAGCCCTTGTAACCAGTCTTTGAATCCCTCTCCCTGATCACTTGTGGAAGGAGGGTTGGTGCAGTGTTCTTCCCTCCTAGAGTTTTTGGGTCTTGTGTCACCTCTCCTTATGTGTTCACAAACTGGCTCTGGGATAGTCTTCTATTTTCTTTTTTTTTATTGGGGGGATTAATATTTTACAGTTGATAGTAAATACAATAGTTTCTACATGCATAAAACTTCCCAGTTTTCCACATAAGAATACAACGCCCACTAGGTCCTCCTCTGTCATCATATTTCAGGAGCTGAACCTTCCCCTCCTACCCACCCCAGAAACTTTTACTATATAGTGCAATACACCAACTCCATTTCATGTTCTACTTAGTGTTTTCTCTTCTGATCTTGTTTTTCAGCTTCTGCTTGTGAGTGAGATCATCCTAGATTCGTCCTTCTGTTTCTGACTTACTTCACTTAATACGACATCTTCAAGCTCCATTCAAGATGGGCTGAGACTGGTGAAATCACCATTTTTAATAGCTGAGTAGTATTCCATTGTGTATATAGACCACAACTTGCTCAACCACTCATCTATTGTTGGACACCTGGGTTGCTTCCAGGTTTTGGCTGTTACAAATTATGCTGCTGTGAACATAGGTGTACACAGATCTTTTGGGATGGGTGTGTTGGGTTCCTTAGGATATATCCCCAGGAGAAGAATCACAGGGTCATAGTGTGGGTCCATTTCTAGCCTCCTGAGAGTTCTCCAGACTGCTTTCCACAGGGGTTGAGTCTTCTCTTTTCTCAGACATCCACATCACACTTCCTGGCCTGTGTCCGCCAGGGTATTCCTTTCTTCCTTGTTTTTGGACACTCACAACTCATCTCTCAGTGCCTCTCTTGCCTCTCACCATTTCTCAGAAGCTTCCAAGGTTGGTGAGTCCTTGGGATGCAATTTATCAGGCTGAGGGGAGCTGATCACTCATCTGCACTTCTGCTTGCATGCGAGCCCTCCTCCAAGCTCCCCACTCCCACCGTTGTATGCCTGCACCATGCTCTCTTCCAGCCTTTCCACTGGAATAAGCTGAAACTAGACAAGAATCGAGTGGTTCTCATTCTCTTCTAGAGGAGAGACCTTTGCCTTGCTCTGATGGTTGCCGTATGTGGTGTGTGTGTGTGTGTGTGTATGTGTGTGTGTGTAATCTAGCTTTTTAAAAAAATACATATTTATTTATTCCCTTTTGTTGCCCTTGTTGTTTTATTGTTGTTGTAGTTATTATTGACGTCGTTGTTGTTGGGTAGGACAGAGAGAAATGAAGAGAAGAGGGAAGACAGAGAGGGAGAGAGAAAGACAGACACCTGCAGACCTGCTTCGCTGCTTGTGAAGTGACTCCTCTGCAGGGGGGGACCTGGGGGCTCGAACCGGGATCCTTAAGCCGGTCCTTATGCTTCGCACCACATGCGCTTAACCCGCTGAGCTATCGCCTGAGTCCAGTAGATTAGCTTTTTAAGTCTATGTTCTTTTAAAATTTTTTTTAATATTTATTTTATTTATTTATTCCCTTTTGTTGCCCTTGTTGTTTTATTGTTGTAGTTATTATTGTTGTTGTTGTTGGATAGGACAGAGAAAAATGGAGAGAGGAGGGGAAGACAGAGAGGAGGAGAGAAAGATAGACACCTGCAGACCTGCTTCACCGCCTGTGAAGCGACTCCCCTGCAGGTGGGGAGCCGGGGTTGGAACCGGGATCCTTATGCCGGTCCTTGTGCTTTGCACCACCTGCGCGCTTAACCCGCTGCGCTACAGCCCGACTCCCTCTTTTAAAAAAATTTTAAAAAATATTTATTTATTTATTCATTCCCTTTTGTTTCCCTTGTTGTTTTATTGTTGTTGATATTGATGTCGTCGTTGTTAGATAGGACAGAGAGAAATGGAGAGAGGAGGGGAAGACAGAGAGGGGGAGAGAAAGATAGACACCTGCAGATCTACTTCACTGCTGGTTAAGCAACTCCCCCTGTAGGTGGGGAGCCGGGTACTTGAACCAGGATCCTTATGCCGGTGGTTGCGCTTCGTGCGGCATGCGCTTAACCCGCTGGGCTACCGCCCGACTCCCTCTTTTAAAAATTTTTATTAGTGATTTAATGATGATTAACAAGATTGTAAGATAACAGGGACACATTTCCATACAGTTCTTAGTACCAGAGTTCTGTATCCCATCCCTCTATTGGAAGTTTCCCTATTCTTTTTCTCTCTGGGAATATGGACCAAAGATCTTTATGGGGAGCAGAAGGTGGAAGGTCTGGCTTCTGTAATTGCTTCTCTGTTGGACATGGATATTGGCAGGTGGATCCATATACCCAGCCTATTTATATCTTTATCTAGTGGGGTAAGGCTCTGGAGAGGTGAGATTCCAGGACATAATGGTGAGGTCATCTGCTCAGAGAAGTCAGGAGGGAATCCTAGTAGCATCTACAACTAAGCCTATGTTCTTGACCACTAACCTAGGACACTGACAATTATAATACTCTGTGATCTTGGGAAACTGAGCAGATAACCCATGCTTTTCCCATCATCTGTGCTCAGGGACTCTAGAACTCACCAAGTTGACTCTGCCATGTGTAGGTGGTACATGGGGATACAGGAGTGTCTTCTTGAGCAGAGGGGTTCCTGTCCCAGGTCAGCTGCATGGGTATCTGAGAAATGTGGTTCTGGCTCTCTAGCTGGGGGCTTTGAGTTGCCACCCTGGGAGGGGCTGGAATGGTGGTTGAGTGGGCCTGTTCATAGGATATAACAATTCATGATTTTAGTCCTGATTCGTTCACAGGGAAACACAGTGGCAGCTTTTGAGTTGGTTCAAGTGGGGCTATCCTTCTGGATCCTTTCTGCACACAACTATACGTGTAACACGCAGACAGTGACTTATGTAATTTTCTGTACAGTCATATGTATGCAGCCACGGGTGAGTTACTTACACGACAGTGGTCTCTACATGCTGTCTAAGTGTGTTGCAGGCTGTGCATCTGTCTACGTTTGTGTACTGAACACTGGAACAGTCTGGCAATAATAAAATTGCCTAATGAAGCATTTCTCAGAATGTGTCCCCATCATTAAGTAATGTGTGACTATATATATATGACCACGTGTGTGTGACTATATATATATGACCACGTGTGTGTGACTCTCCCTCTAAATATAGTTCCAGCTTCAGTGTAGAAACACGTACATGGAGATACAACTGAAACTTCAGTGTTTTTATCTGAAAATAGGTCTTGGAACATGTCTCACGTCCCACGCTCAGTCTTTGTGAACTAAACAACGCCTGCAAACTCTACAGAGTGTTAGCAGACACAGAGGAGGAGCACACCTGCTGCATGTCCATGCACAGACTTGCCTGTTAGAGGGAGCCCCTATGAGCTGTGGACCACTCACCCAGGGATGCAGTGAGTCTTGGGAGGGATGGGTCCCTTTTTCTACCCCTTGTCATAGCTTGCTGTTCTTGAGAGCCTGGGCACTGGAGGTGGGAGGTGTAGAGAGGTGGAAGGAGTAAGTGGGGGCAGGATTTGCATCCCCCGAGAGTGGACTTGCCCCAGGAACAGAGTGGGTTCCATGTTCCTACATCCCAGGGCCAGCAACCTCAGAGAAGTGTGTGTGGGGGCGGGCAGGACATATTTCCTTTGGGCTGCAGCCCACTCCCTGTTTGGAATGCACCTAACATGATTACTGTCTCTGGTCTGCAGACAGAATGTTTACTCAGGCAAGGTTGGGGGTTGGCTGTAATCTGTGTTCACTTTACTAGGGGGCAAATATGAGAGCGACTGGTCAGGATGCAGGGTTCTCCCAAGGGAAAAGTGGTGGGTGTTCAGTAGCTAAGGAGGGCATGGAATAGAGCTGGGACCCCCCCCCCACACACACACACACAGAACTCATTCCTTTCTAGTCTATGGCAGGAGAATCGCACCCCCAAAAGTATGTCCCCATCCTGATCCCTGGCATCTAATGAGCGTATCTGGCAAAAGGTGTGAGCAGAAGTGATCGAGGCAAGATCATCTCAAGCTACCTGGATGGGCTTGAAATCCAGTGACAAAGGTGCTAATCAGAGACTGGGGGCAGGGGCATATAGACAGACAAGGACGGGGAGAGAGATGAGGGTGGAGTGAAGACAGAAGCTGGGAGTGGAGAGGCACACCCAGACCCAGGGACTCCAACGGACACCAGGAGCCAAAGAGCTAAGGAACAAGACTTTCCCAGAGGGGCCGGGTGGTAGCGCACCAGGTTAAGCGCACGTGGCGCCAAGCGCAAGGACTGGCGCAAGGATCCCTGTTCGAACCCCCAGCTCCTCACCTGCAGGGTGTCGCAGGTCTGCAGGCGTCTATCTTTCTCTCCCCCTCTCTGTCTCCCCTCCTCTCTTGATTTTTCTCTGTCCTATCCAACAACATCAACAGCAATGACAACAAGGGTAACACAAAGGCAACAACATGGGAAAAATGGCCTCCAGGAACAATGGATTCATAGTGCAGGCACCAAGCCCCAGAAATAACCCTGCAGGCAAAAAAAAAAAAAAAAAAAAAAAGACTTTCCCAGACCTCTCAGGCCAGTGTGCTGCTGGTCTGGCTCTCAAACCTCTGGCTCCAGACAGAGAGAGACTTTGTTGTTTTAGCCCCTGATTGGTCTGTTTGCTGCAGCCATGGAAGAATTCACTATGAAGACAAAAGAATGTGCTGGTGTGCTCCCTGTGACAGGGCCATGGAAGGACACTGCACAGAGCCTACCTGGTCCTGCAGTCTGCCCTCTGCCTCAATGTTCGGTCCTGGGCTTGAGAATGCTGTCACCACATCTGAGGCGAGGAGGAAGTTCCCGACTCAAGGGGG
The DNA here is from genome assembly GCF_950295315.1 of Erinaceus europaeus. Classification (NCBI taxonomy): domain Eukaryota; kingdom Metazoa; phylum Chordata; class Mammalia; order Eulipotyphla; family Erinaceidae; genus Erinaceus; species Erinaceus europaeus. The sequence continues at coordinate 14,371,213 of NC_080173.1, forward strand.
GTACTGGGCTATTAAAAAGTAAAAAAGTGAAGGGGCCGTGAAATATTCTTTTAGATAATGTCCTGCTTTGCTACGCGCACAACCTAAGTTTGAGTCTGCCCACCACTGCATTGAAGAAAACTTTGGTGTTATAATCTCTTTCATGCTTTCTCTGTCTCCTTGCCTCTCAATCTCTATCAAAACAAATGAAGAAACAAAACATTTAAAAGAGGCACTGGGAGGGTCCATCCTTTGAGTACCAGCTTTGGAGGAGGGGATGATCCAAAGATAGCAGGAGTTAATGTAATACACTCAGATATTTAAAAATTTAATTATGGAAGTCCAGGAGGTGGCACAGTGGGTAAAACACTTACCTTGCATGGATGAAGCCCTAGGTTTGATCCCTGGCACCACCTGATAGTAACGTGGATTTAAAAAGTGTAGTTCTGGGAATGACTGAACAGTGCTTTGTGCTCTCACTGTCTCCCTCATAAAAAATAATTTTAAAAATTGGTCCTAGACAAAAATTACTAAAGTCATGGGCCTCTTGGAACATACCTAAAATAGGTCCTAGCTTCTTCCCACATGAAGACTCTTAATTTCAACTGCTCTATTCCTACATTTGGGTTCCTGTTATTACAGAACTTGTCCTGCTTTCTATCTTACCACCTTCTAGCCACTAAGTTGTAGGTGCTACTACCCTGGGCAGACGACCTCACCAATGTGTCCTGAAGTCTCACCTCTCCAGAGCCCTACCCCATTAGGGAAAGACAGAAATAGGCTGGGGGTATGGATCAACCTGCTAACATCTATGTCCAGTAGAGAAGCAACTACAGAAGCCAGAACTCCCGTCTTCTGAACCCCATAAAGATCTTTGGTCCATACGCCCAGAGGGACAAAGAATAGAGAAGCTTCCAGTGGAGGGGATGGGTCACAGAACTCTGGTGGTGGGAATTGTGTGGAATTGTACCCCTTATCTTATAAACTTGTTAATCATTATTGAATCACTTTTTAAAAAATGGTCCTAGAGGTGGCTCAGCAGTAGGAAGCTAGGCCTCATCTTCATCTCTTTTAAGAATAAATATTTTAGGGTGTCCAGTGGTAGCATGGCAGGTTAAGCACAGATGGTGCAGGGCGCAAGGGCCTCTGTAAGGATCCCGGTTCAGGCACCAGCTCCCCACCTGCAGGGGAGTCACTTCACAGGCGGTGAAGCAGGTCTGCAGGTGTCTGTCTTTCTCTCCTCCTCTATGTCTTCCCTTCCTCTCTCCATTTCTCTCTGTCCTATCCAACAACGACGACATCAATAACAACGATAAAACAAGGGCAACAAATGGAAATAAATAAATAAATAAATATTTAAAAAGAATGAATATTTTTTAAAAAAAAAGTTGAGAGGGTGGAAAACAGGAGAGGCAGAAGGAAAAAGAGACAGAGGGAGAAGAAAGAGAATGAGGGGGTGGACAGAGAGAAGCAGAAAGAGATGGGGAAGAGAGAGAAAATGTGGGTGAGGGGAGCCAAGGGGGGAGCTGGGATACTATGGCCCAGCCAGGTGCCAGGCGCTGCTAGCATGTCAGCTGAGCTCTGCAGAGAGGGGTTGGCTGGTAGCGGCTGGTTCTGGCAAGTGTGCTGCTGGCAAGGCCCAGCTCTCCAGGGCACACTGCCAGGCCTCATGCACGTCTCTGTGAGTGGGTGAGCTAGGTCTTGAGAATAAACAGAGACAGGTTTGAATCCCAGCTCAGAAACAGATAGGCTGTGAGCTCAAGGCCCCACCCTTGAACTCTCACATCCTCCCCAGCCTCCCTGGCAAAGGGAGTGACTAAGACCCTGTGCCCTTTAACTGCAAGAAAAACTCCTTTTTTTTTTCTCCTGGAGCATATTTCCTCCCACCCCCACCCTGGCAATCTCTCTCCACTAATAATAGACTTAATATTTAAATGTAATTTGTTAGAGGCTTAATGTCTAATTTGAAAGTCGTGATGTATTATGAATATTAAATAAATACTAAAGTTTACTACCTACCTATTAATTTGGGTTTAAACACATGAACGATTTAATTCCCTTAATTCAGCACTATTATAAAAAAGGAAACAGTTGGGTGTGACTTTTCCGAGTCAACAGCGATGCCGGGTTCTGACCAGCGCCCTGTCTCTGGCAGTGGGCAGGCAGTCATAGGGACGTCCCTTGTGTCCCCCAGGTTGACTGCATGTGAAAGGGAAGCAGAAAGAGGGGGACTGAGGGTCACCTGCAGATCTCCCCAAGGGCCCGGAAGGAGCTACATGCAGCAGGAGACAGAGTCACAGCCTAGCTGTGCAGCCTGTGCCCCAATATCTTCCACGCCGCCCCTCCTCCACACTGGCTCCCGTTTACTGCTTCTGTTCCAGAGGAAACAGCTCTCAGCCACACACCCTCTCTGACCCTGGGGGTGGGCAGGGCACGAGGGGGGGGGGCGCAGTGAATTGTATCTAGAATGAGGCTTCTTCTTTTTTAGTTTTTTTTTATTACCTTTATTTATTGGATAGAGACAGCCAGAAATAAGAGGGAAGGAGGTGATAGAGAGGGAGAGAGACAGAGAGACACCTGCAGCCCTGTTCACCACTTGTAAAGCTTTCCCCCTGTAGGTGGGGACGGGGGCTTGAACCCCGGTCCTTGCACATTGTAGTAGTGCTCTCAACCAGATGTGGCGCCACCCGGCCCCTAGAATGAGGCTTCTGATTGGGAGCCAGAGCCATGTGTAAATAGCTGCACTGTGCTTTTTATTTGAATATTAATTGGCCTTGATAAATGGCACGTGTCTGCTCATACCAGCAATTAGTTGCCAATGAGGTTCTGGAGTGCAACACTGCACTATCCTTCCCACAGAGCTCTTGGCAGGCAGGCTGCTGTGCTCTCAGTCCTTGGCGGGGGGGGGGGGGGGGGGGGGGGGGGGGCGGAGGTAAGGGGCTTTGCTCCTATGTCTCCTGTGCCTCCTGTGTCTCCTTTGCCTTTCTTTGGGGCAGGTGGCTCAGGGACCACCCATAGTGCTGGTACTGATCAAATCACACTCTCAGGAAGCAGCCAGCCTGGTGGCTGGGGCCTGCAGCTGCCTGGGGGTTCTCTGGCCATTACTTGGGTTGGGTGGGGGGGTGGGGGTTAAGGCAAATGAGAAATGAACACACAGCTATACCTCCATGTCCTTGCCCTTCAAGGATACTTGGCGTCCTCCCTGATGATTGACAGTGAGGTCACCCTAACATGAGGGCCTGGCACCCTGAGCACAGGCTGTCCAGACAGAGAACACCTGTGAGGCCAGATCAACATTGGCACAGTAGGGCCCAGTGACCAAGGGGGTCAAGCAGGCTCTTCCCAGCATACGTCTCTGTCCTTTCTCTTTTCTTTTCCTTTCTTCTCTCTCTCTCTCTTTCTCTCTGTCTCTCTTTCTCTCTGTCTCTCTTTCTTTCTTTCTTTCTTTCTTTCTTTCTTTCTTTCTTTCTTTCTTTCTTTCCCTTCACCAAAGTACTACTCAGCTCTGCCTTATGATAATGTAGGGATTGAACTTAGGACCTTTGGGGCTTCAGTTAGGAAAGTCGGGGGGGGGGGGTTTTGTTTGTTTGTTTTCTATTTTTTGCCTCCAAGGTTAGCGCTGAGGCTCGGTGCTGGCACTATGAATCCATTGCTCCTGGCAGCCATTTTCCCCCATTTTATTTGACAGGACAGAGAGAAATTGAGAGAGGAATGGGGGATAGATAGGTAGACAGATAGATAGGTAGGTAGAGATAGACCTGCAGACCTGCTTTGCTGCTTGTGAAGTGTCTCTCCTGCAGATGGAGTGGCAGGGACTGGAACCTGGATCCTTGCATGGGTCCTTTCACTTAGTAATAATGTGTGTTTCAGTGGGTGCGCCACTGCCTGGCCCCAGCTATGAAAATCTTTTTGCACAGCCATTATGCAATCTCCCCAGCTCTCCTGCCCCCTCTTTTATAAGATACACATAATCTGCCTCCCCTTCTGGAAGGGGTGTCTGGGAGGATGGCTGACTGGCCCAACCCATCTGTGTACTCAGTGCTGGGCACTGCTCCTGGCCCAAAGGAGGTGCTGTGGCTGGAAGGAAGGAGAGCAGGAGTAGAACAGAGACTCAGTACTGACAGGCAGGAGCCCGGGGTCTGCTGCTTCCTGAGGAGGAAGTCTTTTCTAGTAGTTGACCACAGAAAATGTGAGCAGCAGCCTGGGAGGTGGAGCAGCGGATAAAGTGTCGGACTCTCAAGCATGAAGTTCTGAGTTCAGTCCCTGCCACTGCGTATGCTAAAGTGATACTTTGGTGTCCCACCTCTCTCTCTCTCTCTCTCTCTCTCTCTCTCATCAACTGAATAAACAAATCTGTAAGAAAATGTAATGGGGAGGAGCCACACCTAGATCTCTTTGCCGGCATCTCCACCAGCCCCACCCCAGTAGGCTGCAGATATCCAGCAGAAGGGCTCCCCCCAAGGGAAGCTGATCTCTAAGCTGCCTGACTAGCTCCTTCCCGGCCTCCCTTGCTCCCCTGGCCACCTCCCCCTCCATAAGATTGAGGGAGTGCGGAGAGTTTTAAACAGGAGAGAAGGAGCATTTCTGATCTAATTTTCCAGTATTTCAGCTGTGCCATAATCTATTTACCACACAATTTGTGTCACTTTGATAAGCGGCTGCTTCAAGACTGCATTTATTAAAATCAAGAACTGGGACAGCTTTCAAGTCTCTCAAGAATTGTAATAAATGTTTGAAATTAGTCATTACGGTGTTTGCCATGGTTCACATCATAGGCTCCGTCTCGGTGACAAACAAGCAGGCACACGTGCATGGGGGGGGGGTGAGGGTGGAGGTTCCATGGTGACACTGCCATGAGTGGGGGTCAGGGTGGATGGGGCTTCAGATATGGGGTGGGGAGTGACCTTCTACAGGCAGCTCACCCAGATCTCAGACTGGTGTCCTAGAGTCTTTCTTCCAGCCTAGTTTTCACATGTTAAAAGGAGCAAAGTGGTCCAGCAGCAGCCGTCCTTCCTTTGTCCATCCCCTCCATACCTCCCCACCCACAGTCACTGGATCTCACTTAACCCTGGGTGCCAAGGCTTTCCCCTCTGAGCCTCCCCCTGCTCAGCGGTGCGGCCTGGGGTCATTATAAGTTTGCAGCTGGCTTGTTATTTCCTGGGGTTGTAGACAGAGGTTGTAGATATGGGAAGTGGCCCTGCTCTTAGCTAAGTCATATCCTCAAAGTCTCCAGTTCAGCAGAACTTCTGTAGAGAGAGGGAGAAGACTGTGGAGACCATGGGAAAGATTGGCAGGAAGCAGGAAAGTTTCTCCAAGTGCCTTGTGGGTATAGAGTCAAAGGGAGGCCAGGAAGGGGCCACATGGTGGTGGCACACACACATTACAGTGCACAAGGACCCAGGTTTGAGCCCCTGGTCCCTATATGCTGCAGGAAAGCTCCATGAGCAGTGAAGCAGGGCTGCAGGTGTCTCTCTCCTTCTATATCTCCCCCTTCTGGCTCAACTTCTTTGTCTCTATCAAAAAAGAAAAAGAAATACGAAAAGGAAAAAATGGCCACTAAGAATGGTGGATTCACTGTGCAGGCACTGAACCTCAGTGATAGTCCTGGTGGCAAAACAAACAAATAAATAAACCAAAACCAAGGCATTTATATATATTAAAAAATCATCATAATAATTATATAAATATATAATATAGTATAGTATTAGTTATTATTTTCTGGCATGTATGGCTATAGCACACCAAGTGCACCTGGCCTTTACATGCCATTTACATTACATGTATTCCTTGTTCTGTTTACCCAAAAGGCCACAGGAATGTGATGCTAGGTTTTGTTTTGTTTTTCCCCACCAGGGTTATTGCTGGAATTTGAAAGGGCTCAGAGAAATTGAGAGAAAAGGGAAGATATAAAGAAGTAGAGAAAAACACCTGCAGACTTGCTTCAACACTACTGAAGCATCCCCCCTACAGGTGGGGGGTGGGGGCTTGAGCCCAGGTCCGTGCACTTGGTGATGCTTGAACCCATGTCCTTGAACTTGGTGATGTGTGTGCTTAACTGGATGTGCCACTGCCTGGCCCTCACTGGGTGTTTTCTAACAGCATGATAAGAGATTTGTTCCCCCTTCCTATTAGAGAGAGCCATTTGGGGAACAAGTAAGTGGGATGAGCAAAAGAAGTTCAGTTGTATTGTAAAATATGAGGAGAAAACGGTCACATTTTATAATAATAATAATAATAAAATTTGGATCAATAGTTATAACCTTCCAAAACAGAATAATAATAATAAAAATTTTTGGATCAATAGTGTGCTTACAAAACAGAAAACACCAGGCTCAGGTGGGTTCACTGGTGGATTCTACCAAAAGTTTAAGGAAAAACTGATCCCAGTTCTGCACAAAGTATTTCAGAGGCACTAGAAAGCAGAGACACTTCCAAGTCATTCTATGAGGCCAGCATTACTGCATATACCAAAACCAGAAGGAAGACAAATGGCCCGCTGATAGCTGTCATGAACATGGGTGTCAAAATCCTCAGCAAAAGCTGTCATGAACATGGGTGTCAAAATCCTCAGCAAAACATCGGCAAAGTGAACACAACCCTAAGGGAGAAGGGCACTGTTGCCATGATCATGTGGGGCTTACCTAACTAGCTTACCAAGGCTAGTTCCACACTCAGAAACTCAGTCACCGTCACTCTTCACCCTGGATTCCAGCACAGCACAGCAGCGGCCAAGCTGTTCCTGGGATTACCGACACCTCTTTCTGGGGTTCACACTCACTGGGAGGTATCCTCTGCCCTGGAAGGATGGAAGCCAGAATCACCTTTCCCCCTGGTACTCCTTTCAGGGCTATGAGTTGAACTCTGAGTTCACTTTCCTTGTCGTTCTGTCCTTCCCGCCTGCTCTCTGGGGACAAAGCCCACCTATGGGAGCCTACCTTGGCCTCTGCTCTGAGCCACCTGAGCTAATGCACCGGGTTTTCATGACCACTCCTCCTTGGTTTTTCAGTCTTTCGGATATTCAGGCTTCTGTGTGGGGAAAGCCCACATCGTAACTTTTGTTTGGGGTGAGGCGTTGAGGAGGCAGCCTGGATTTTCCATGGGACTCTTCCCTCCGAAGAGTCTCTGCAGCCACGCTTTGTGTTTCCTTCCTCATCATGAGCTGCTTGTTTCCTCTTTCCATGCCTCCCTCTTCTTCCCCCGGTTGTGGCGTTCAGAATCCTCTCCGCGGCCTTCCCACTGCTGATGACATTCAGACATGCAGATCTCAGCTGCTCTTGCGTGAGCGTTTGACCTTGGGCGGACTGCTCGCTGCAGGATGGATGTGTCGTGGCTGCATTTAATCATCCACAGTAACCCAAGCCTTGAAAAACCAGAGACCCAATTCTCCATTCCCTGCCTCCAGATGGCAATGAACTTCTGAGAAATAGCTAATCAATAGATTGAGCAAACAGCTCAGGCAGCTAAGCCTCTCTGTCAGGACCTAAGTGCCAGCTGCAGAAGTAAATCAGGGGGTGAGGAGCAACTGGGAAGCACTGGGGAGACAGGGCTGACCCCTGATTTCTTTAGTGCATACGAGTGGGGGTAAGGGAGGGAGGGTTGGGGTCTAAGAGACCAGGGATTGGTCCAGTCACCTGCCTGGCTCCTTCTATGCCCCACCGGGCTGGGGGCAAGCCTGCTTCCCTAGCCAGGTGAGACCTAGCACCTTGGAGATTCTGCCTCCTGAAATGACTTTGAAATGAGATAGAGGCCTCTCTGCTGGACAAGATGGTGACTCACAACTCTCCCCCTTGAGTCAGAGATTAGGGAGTCTCTCCTTGTCCACCTGCTCCTCCCAGCCTTGCTTGTTCTTCATCCTAGAATGGAGAGTGATTCTGGACAGGTCAGCTGGCCGCAGGGCTTCTTGGGGGGGGGGTGTCACAGGAGTGATAGGGGTCCTGACTCTGCTTACTGCTGGGGGAAAGAGCTACTGTCTTTACAGAAATAAATAAGCATTTGACTATGTATACATATATGTATATTACTTTTCAAACATTTTTTTTTATGAGAGAACTGCTCAGCTCTGGCTTATGGCGATGTTTTGAACTTGGGACATTGGAGCCTTAAGCATGAAGGACTTTTGCACAACCTCTCTCTCTCTCTCTCTCTCTCTCCAACCATTAGTAAACATGCACACATATACACACATATGGGCATATATGTGATCTTTCTTTTTATTCTTATTTTCAATTTATTTTTATTTTATTTTAGTAACAGAAAGATATGGAGGGATTCACACACACAGCCCTGCTAAGCTCTGGCTTCTAGTGGTGCTGGGGATTGAACTTGGGACTTGAAGCCTCAGGCATGAAAGACTTTTTGCATAACCATTATGCTATCTTCCTAGGCCTGGTTTCTTTCATTAATGTAGGTGCTGGAACTTAAAACTCTGGTGAGCATGAATTCTACCAAGGAGTTACCTACTTTGGCACTTCCCAGTCCCAGCCACACAAATACTGTGTTTAGTTTTAGTCTTTTAAAATAGATTTTGTTTGTTTTATTTTAATGAGAGAGAGAGAAAGAGATGTACAGAGAGAGAGAGAGAGAGAGAGACCAGAGCACTGCTCAGTTCTGACTTATGGTGGAGCTAAGGATTGAACTTGGGATTTTGTAGCATCAGGGATGAAAATCTTTTTTGCATAACTGTTATCCTATCTCCTCAGCTCAAATATTTAATTTATTTATTCATTCCCTTCTGTTGCCCTTGTTGTTTTATTGTTGTAGTTATTATTGATGTCGTTGTTGTTGGATAGGACAGAGAGAAATGGAGAGAGGCAGGGAAGATAGAAGGGGGAAAGAAAGATAGACACCTGCAGCCCTGCTTCACCACCTGTGAAGCGGGGGCTTGAACCAGGATCCTTATGCCCGCCGATCCCTACTTTGCATCACCTGCGCTTAACCCACTGCGCTACTGCCTGACTCCCAAATATTATATTTTTAAAGATAAAAAATTAGAGAGTAGGGCAGTAGCTCAGTGGGTTAAGCACGCATGGTACAAAGTGCAAGGACCTGTGTAAGGATCCTGGTTTGAGCCCCAGGCTCCCTACCTGCAGGGGAGTCATTTCACAAGCAGTGAAGCAGGTCTGCAGGTGTCTGATTTTCTCTCCCCATCTCTGCCTTCCCCTCCTCTCTCAATTTCTCTCTGTCCTACCCAACAACAACATCAATAACAACAATAATAATAACTACAACAATAAAACAACAAGGACAACAAAAGAGAATAAATAAATATTTTTTTAAAATTAAAAATAAATAAATAATTGGGCTTAGTGGGTGCTATGCACTCCCTGCAGGTATGAGTTTCTGGTGGAGTGATACTTTCTTTGGTTTCTCTTGCTCTCTCTGTCTCTGTATTTCAATCTCTTATAGATAAAGCAAAATCTTTAAAAATTCTGTAAGAACAAGATGACTGCCCCAGAAGAGTAAAATCCAGATGAACACCAGAAAAATCATTCCATGCAAATCATTCCAAAACTCACCTCCTGGGGAAAAAAACTGTCATGTATGGGGGGGGGGGGCGGGGAGGCGGGCTTTCCTGCTCCTGGCTTTGTAATTGTATATGTGTGTGTGTGTGTGTGTGTGTGTGTGTGTGTGTATGAGAGAGAGAGAGAGAGAATATGCAGCAGTAGCACATACTGGTCACAGCAAGCTGCTTGCCTTGGGGCGGGAATTTTACTAGCAGTAAATAACTGTTCTGGGAGGAGGCTCAGGGAGAAGGCAACACCAAGAGGGCCGATAGAAGGGCCTGCGTCAGCTTGGTGTTCACTGCACAGATAGAATATTTACAGCTCCATCTTTGGTGTGAAATGTGGCTCTTCCAGACCCCACGAAGGTCACTGGAATGTCAGGAGGATTTATGGGTGTTTTATAGCACACTTGTGCTGGCAGGGCATCAGCACCCCCTCCCCCTAGCATGCTCATTTATGCCAGCGTGATTCTATTTGTCCGTGTGCATGTACAACATATGCTACTGTATGGCTGGGGAGGGGAGGTTACAATGTGCAGGAGGGAAGAACAATTAGGAGAATCATGAATCACGATTCTGTTCCTGCTTCTGCTGTCAGGGCTAATTATTTCTCGGTTTTACATAAGAGATTTTGCATTAATTAAAGCTGCAATAATCCTGAGTAGACTGGAGTTCTAGATTACAGAATCCGAGTGCCAGGGTAGGAATCTTCCAGGAAATCATACCATACCCATTGCTGGCACTTGAGGGTGAGAAGGAAATCTTGTTTGCCATGCTTGTTATGCTATTAGACATCGATGAAGAGGAGGTTCTTTGTGTACTTCTCCTGTTTCATCTTAAAGTTTATCCCTTGTTTTATCTTTTACCACCAACAGTTTTTTTTTTTTTGGTGGGGGGATGAGGGTATATTCCAAGGATTGAACCCATGAGCTTCATACATACAAGGAATAAGCTTTGAACACAGATCTGTGGATGGGGGAGTATTCGGAATGTCTGGGGATCTAAGCCTGGCTTTCTCTTCCAGAAAAGGTTTCTAGTCATCTCCTGTAATTGGTCCCAAGCTACATAGTTGCATGTTTTTGTTTTGTTTTTTATTGTCTCACACATTTCTGCCTCAGAGGGGGACAGGTTTGTTGTTAGACCCCCAGACCAAGCAGTCACGTGGTAACAAAGGACCTTTTTATTTAGCAATTATTCGGATAGTTGCTAAAATTTGGACGCTATCTTAGTTCAGGTTGCCTTGTGAAATACTGTGGGCTGGATTGCTGAAACAGTAGTTAGCTCACAGGTCTGGAGGCTAGACATCCAAGATCAGGCACCATGGTAGTCAGTTCTAGTGAGGGCTCTCTCCTCACAGTGCAGGTGGGACCCTCCTGCTGTGGCCTCGCATGACAGAGAGGAAGCAAGCTCTCTGGTGTCTCTTCTTGAAAGAACACTACCCCTGTCATCAGGCTTTACCTTCATGATACAGTGAACCTCAAGCATCACCCAAAGGCCCTCCATGCTGAGGACATCACTATGAGGGCTCACATTTCACATGAATTTGGAATTGGGGTTGGGAGCACTTTTAGTCCATAACAAATCTGGACTATGGATTGCGCAGTGATATTTGCCCCATTTCCTGGTTTTGATAAGTGTCCTGTGGTCACGTGAAAGAGTGTCTTTATTCTTGGGAAATGTCCACTGAAGAATCTACAGGTACTTAGAAGTTGGATTGGGGTGGGGGTGAGGGCAGGATGTGCCTAACTTTCTCTCTCTCTCTCTCTCCTCCAGGTTATCTTTGCACACTTGCTTCCTGTAGGTACTCAGGTAGCAAAACTCAATGGCTAAGTGCTTCTTCTACCTGGTTAACCAAAAAAAAAAAAAAAAATGTTCCAGTCATTAATTGAGTGAGTCCTCTTCCTCTCTTTCTCTCCCTCTTTCTTTGTCCTCTTCTCCCTTTCTCCTGTTCTTGTCCTCTCTGCTCCCTTCCTTCCTTCTTTCCTTCTTTTCTTCCTTCCTTCCTTCCTTTCCCTTTCACTCCTTTCTTCCCTTCCTTCCTTCTCCTCCTTCTCTTTCTCTCCCTCTTCTCTTTCATTTCTCTTCTCTCTTCTTCCCCTTCCTTCTTTCCTTCCTCCCTCCCTCCTCCCCTCCTTCCCTCCTCCCTTCCGTCTTTCTTCCCTCCCTCCATCCCTCCCTTTCTTCCTTCCTTCCTCTCTCCCCTCCACATTTTCCCCTTCTTTTTCCTTTCTCTCTACCTCCCTCCCCCTTTCTCTTTCCTTTTCCACATCACTCTCCTCCCCCTTCCCACCTCTCTCAATTTTCACTTAGCCTCCAAGTTACTAATTCAGTGATGTAAGAGAGTGAATTCTTCCTTCTCAGGTTTCTTGGCTTCAGTTCTCCCAGGTAGAAGTCAATGAAACACTCTTGAAATTGTTCCATGGGAAAAAAGAATAGCAGAGTTGAAATTAAATATTGTAATGATATAAAACAGTAAGCAGTTCTGCTTGACAGCTCTGACAGCTATTTGTTCGAGAAAACAGCATTTATAATGTCAGTCCTATAAGGGAGTATGTCTGAATTAAAATAATTACAGCTGATAGCACAACAAAGATTCCTTGTCATCAATCATCCCTTACAAACAGCAGGGATAAGACTTCCTAGTGGTGGGAAAAGCGCCAATGGGAAGAAGCAAGTGTGTGTCTGCCACCAGAAACCCAGATGTCAGAGGCCAGGCTATGTCAGAACACTCAGGGCATGAGGAGGAGAGTCTGGGCCCTGTTTCTGTGTGTATATGGTGGTGGTGGTGGGGGGTTGATGGTGACTTCATCCTTACAGAAGGCCGTCACCATTCCTGTGGATCAGGGGCAAGGAACCTTCCCTCCCCCCCCCCCTGCCATTTGGATCTTCATGATACCATTTGAGGACCAGACAAGATTATCAAGTGAACTAGCACTTAATGTTGCTATGAAGAAAGCTTCTAGATTTATTGAAATAAAATGTTATTTATTTTTATTTTATTGAGAAAAAATAGAAATTGAGAGGGAGAGGGAAGTGGCCTGTGTGTGGGGGGGGAGCTGGGATTCTTCTTCTTCTAGCGTTTGCCCTTCTTCCGTAGCCAGTCAACAGCGTCAGGTTGAGCCTGATGTAAAGTTTCAAGACCTCCTTTGAATCTGGAGAGGTGGCAGTCGTTGACTATGTGGGTCATAGTCTGTCTGGAGCTGCAGGGGCAGTTCGGGTCGTCTCTGGCTCCCCAGCGATGGAACATAGCGGCGCACCGGCCATGGCCTGTTCGATAGCGATTGAGGAGGGCCCAATCATAACGTGTTAGGTCAAAGCCAGGTTGACGCTCGCAGGGGTCTGTGATGAGGTGTTTGTTCTTTACCTCAGCTGACTGCCAACTCTGTTTCCAAGAGTCTGGAACAGAGAAGTTCAGTGTAGGCGTAGGGGACCAGATTGGGTGACGAGACGTCAAGCGTTGGATGGGGTGGGCGAAGATGTCCGCTGGGATGAGACAGAGAGACACCTGCAGCCCTGCTTCACTGATGCTAAAACTTCCTTCCCTGCAGGTGGGGCTGGGGGCTAGAACCTAGGTCCTTGTGTATGGCAATATGTGCACTCAACAGGGTGTGCAACCTCTCAGCCCCGATCTCTTGAATTCTGAGTACCACCTGTGGTGCCTTGGCAGGGCCTGACCCAATCAATGAACCTCGGGCTGGGCACTCCCCACCCTCATACAATTTGGTCATACAAATGTTTGGTTCATTTATCTTCCTTGAGTTAACTCTTTCACTGAATTGACCTCTTGCTTTGACGACGTCACACTGCTGTCTAAAGCTAGTGCCTCCCTTTGCTGTCCCACATGGAGTAACAAATATGGACACAGCTCAGAGATGCTGTGAGTTCTCTTCTAGATGAGATACAACCAAGCAACTGCTGCAAAGCAAGCCTCACTATTTTTTTTAGCTTCCCTGTAGCTATCAAAGCTATGTTTCCACTATACTGTAATCTCCTAAGTGTGTATAATGAATAGAAGAAACATCAAAAAGCAACATAGACACATCAATTTAAAAAATCTCTGTATTACTGAAAGTGCCAGCCACTGTCTGCATGTAAAGTGAGCCACAGTCTCTTTGCTGGTGGAGGGTCCTGCATCCATGTTGGTGGTGCCGACTGCCAAAGGTGGGGGTGACCATGAAATCTTGAAGTAGAACAACAATGCCACTTAGCACATGTATTGCTCACCCTCTGATGAGAGACTTCTTGGTAGCCTGTCACACTGTTTCACAGCACGAACGCACATTAGAGCTTCATTCAAAACTAGAATCAGTCTTCTCAAACCCTGATGCTGCTTTTAGCAACTGAGTTCTCATACTCTTCTCCATCCTTTGCTGTTATCTCAATAATATCCAAAGGTTTTCCATGAGTTGACTCTACCTCAAGAAACCATTTTCTTAACTATTTATTTATTTTTGGATAGAGACAGAGAGATAGTGAGAAGATAGGGAAGATAGAGCTAGATAGAGGGGCTAGGTGGTGGCACACCTGATTGAATGCACATGTTATAATGTGCAAGGACCCGGGTTTTAGCCCTCCGGTCACCACTTGTAGGGTGAAAGCTTTCTGAGTGGTGAACCAATGCTTCGGGTATCTCTCTTTCTCTCACTTTTACTCTCTTTTAAAAAATATTTTATTTTATTTATTATTGGATAGAGACAGATAATTTGAGAGGAGAGGGGGAGATAGAGAGGGAAAGAGGCAGAGAGACCACCTCCAGCCCTGCTTCACCACTCCTGAAGCTTCCTGCAAGTGGGGACCAGGAGTTTGAACCTGGGTCCTTGTGCATTGTAACTAGTGCACCCAACCAGGTACACCAACACCTGCCCCCCTTCTCTCTTATTCTCTATCTCCCCCTACCCTCTCAATTTCTGGTGGTCTCTACCCAATAAATATAGATAATGAAAATTTAAAAAAGAATTCCCAATATTGGGAGTCAGGCTGTAGCACAGCGGGTTAAGCGCACATAGCGCGAAGTGCAAGGACCGGCATAAGGATCCTGGTTTGAGCCCCTGGCTCCCCACCTACAGGGGTGTCGCTTCACAGGCAGTGAAGCAGGTCTGCAGGTGTCTATCTTTCTCTCCCCCTCTCTGTCTTCCTCTCCTCTCTCCATTTCTCTCTGTCCTATCTAACAACGATGACATCATCAACAACAATAACTACAGCAACAATAAAAAAACAAGGGAAACAAAAGGGAAAATAAATAAATATATTTTTTTTAAATCCCCAATATTAAAAAAGATAGACAGACAGACAGACAGACAGATGATAGACCTGCAACACTACTTCATCACTTGTGTAGCTTCCTCCCTGAAGGTGAGGACCAAGGGCTTGAACTCAGGACCCCCGCACACTGTAATGTATACTCTCTACCAACTCTACCATTGCCTGACCCCCCCAAAAAAAAAACTACTTTCTCTGCTCATTTACAATAAGCAACTACTCATCCATTCAAGTTTTACCATGAGATATGCCAGTCCAGTCACCTCTTCAGGCTCTGCTTCTAATGATAGTTCTTTTGTTATCTCTACCACCTTGGTGTTTCTTTCCTCCTCGGAAGTCTTAAACCCCTCAGAGTCACCCATCAGAGTTAGAATTGATGTCTTCCAAACTCCTATGAATAGTGGTATTTGGATCTCTTCCCTGAATCTCTTAATGGCACCTAAGATGGTCAATTCTTTCCAGAGGTTTTCAGTTGCCTTTGCCCAGATCTATCAGAGGAATCACTATTTGTGGCAGTTGTAGTCTTAGGCAATGCACTTAGTAAGACTTGGAAGTCAGACTGACACCTTGATCCATGGGCTGCAGAATGGCTTTTTATGTTATAGAGTCTGATAACTGCCTTCCCCTCCCCATTATACATCTCTGTCTCTACCTTGTGGGTGAGCAGGTGTATTGTCCACAAGCAGTGATATTTTGAAAGGAATCTTTTCCTTCTTCAGCAGTAGTTCTCAATAGTGGGCTTAAAATATTCAGTAAGCTGTGTTGGAGACAGATGTGCTGTCATCTAGACTTTGTTATTCCATTTAGAGAACACAGGCAGAATGGATTTAGCATGATTCTTAAGGGTTCTGGGATTTGTAAAAAGTTAAAACAGTATTGGATTCAAGTTAGCCACCTGCAGCATTAGCTAGTGACATTAGAATAGTTAGTCTGTCTTATGAAAATTTGAAGGCAGACATTGTCTTCTCTTCTCTAGCTATTCAAGTCCTGGATGGTGCTGTCTTCCAATATAATGCTGTCTAGCCTACACGAGAAACCTGTGGCTGAGGAGAAAAGCATTTTGTGAATGATCTTAGTCAGATGCTCTGAACAATTCATTGTATTTTTTTCATTAGTGCTTATTGCTTTACCTTGCACTTTTATGTTAAGAAAACGTCTTCTTTCCTTAAGCCTTAAAAACCAAACTCTGCTAGCTCCCACATTTTTTTCTTTGTACAGCTTTCTCACCTCCTTCAGAGAATTGAAAAGTGTCAGGACCTTGTTCTGAATCATACTTTGAATTAAGGGACTACTGTGACTTGTTTGGGCTTGATCTTCCACCCAGACCTCTCCAGCTTTCTCCCCACCAGCAATAAGGCCATCTCACTTTCTGATCATTAGTGTGTCCCCTGCAGTAAATCTTTCAGTTTTCCCCAGGAACTTTTCTTAGGTCCTAGGGCTGGCAAGAAAACCAGATGCTGATGGAGTTGTGAGAGGGGTGACATGTCTTCAGTCAGGCAGACTGGCAGCCATCAGAAGCCAATACCTGGGCAGAGGGAGCTTTTCAACCAACACTTCCTACACCTTGACCTGAGGCTTGTACTCCTGAACTGTGTGAAAATACTCCTGTTGTGTGAATAATAATGTTTACTTTTCTATAATGCAATGCCAGAGATCAAACCTCACAAATGTGAGGCATGCGTTTTTATCACTGCAGTTACCTCCTCGGTTATAAATTCCTGTCATGGGGCTGGGAAGTGGTTCACCTGCTGGAGTGCACATGTTACCATGCACAAGGATCTGGGTTCAAGCCTGTAGTCACCACCTGCAGGAGGGAAGCTTCATGAGTGGTGGAGCAGTGCTGTGGGTGTCTTTCTCTTTCCCTTTCTTTTTTTATTTTTATTTAAAATTTTTTATTATCTTTATTTATTGGATAGAGACAGCCAGAAATTGAGAGGGAAAGGGGTGATAGAGACAGAGAGACACCTGCAACACTGCTTCACCACTCGTGAAGCTTTCCCCTTACAGGTGGGGACTGGGGACTTGAACCTGGGTCCTTGTGCACTGTAATGTGTGCACTCAACCAGGTGCGCCACCACCCAGCCCTCTCTTTCCCTTTCTATCTCCCCTTCCCCCCCTCAATTTCTCTCTGTCCCATCAAATAAAAATAAGAAGTAAATATTTTTAAAATAATAAATTTCTTTTGCTTGAAACTTCCTGGTTTGTGACAACTCCAGAAGAATTCCCTCCTGCCACAAATACTGGTTTAACGTCCACTGTGGATCAGGAAGTTTGCAACATCCTAGACATGAGATAGAGAACAAATGTGGTGCCTGCTCTGCCCGGCCAGAGCAGGTCTGTGGAGTCCAGAAATCTGGAACAGACCCCGTCTTCAAGCAGGTGCTGGGTCTGCAGTGACTTGACCTTACCCTATCGGGCATCTTCAGTGACTGGCCACTGGCACAGGCTGGTGCTAATTAAACTACCCTACTAGCCTTCCTACCCCAACACCAGGACACCCCCTCTCACCCACCTTCACTCCTTGTGCCTTCAAGGTGCCAGCTCTCAGCTCTTAAAATTAAACACTGTTTTTTTCTTTTCTTTCCTTTTCTTTTTTATAAAATTTATTTATTCCCTTTTGTTGCCCTTGTTGTTTTCTTATTGTAGTTATTATTGTTGTTGTTGTTGATGTCATCATTGTTGGATAGGACAGAGAGAAACGGAGAGAGGAGGGGAAGACAAAGAGGGGGAGAGAAAGATAGACACCTGCAGACCTGCTTCACCGCCTGTGAAGCGACTCCCCTGCAGGTGGGGAGCCGGGGGCTTGAACTGGGATCCTTATGCCGGTCCTTGCGCTTGGCGCCACTTGCGCTTAACCCACTGTGCTACCGCCTGCCTCTCTCTTTTCTTTTCTTTTTAATCAAACCCCAGGAAGTTACCCAGGAAGACCATCAAAACAGAGTGAGAGTGAAAATGAAAACTTGGAAAGATTTTTTTTTTTTTGAAGGCAGTCTAGGAAATATGTAAGACAGTAATAACAATGCAAGAGAGCTTTGCCGGGAACCGTTCCAGGAGGAGGTATTGGCACTTGGGATGTGTAATGAGCACTGGGAAAGGAGCAAGGGCAGGTCGAGCCAGGCATCAAAACCAGCCTTTCCTTTGTGAGATGAGTTCCAGAAGTAATTGAAGAACACGTGACCAAATCAGGGGACAGAGCCTGGCTGGAGATCCTGGCTCCTACTTAGGGATTATCAACAGGGTGGTAGGGAAGCTGGTAGAGGGGTAATCTCAGGACAGGGTTCCGGGTCTCTCCTTTTTGTTTACATGCACACACTAATGTGAAGGAACACTGATTATTATTATTATTATTATTATTATTATTTCCACAATACTGCTCAGTTCTGGTTTATGGTGGTATAAGGGATTGAACCTGAAACTTTGGTGCCTCAAGCAAGAAAGTCTTCTTTTTTTAAAAAATTTATTTATTCATTTTCCCTTTTTGTTGCCCTTGTTGTTTTATTGTTGTAGTTATTATATTGTTGTTATTGATGTCATCATTGTTGGATAGGACAGAGAGAAATGGAGAGAGTAGGGGAAGACAGAGAGGGGGAAAGAAAGACAGACACCTGCAGACCTGCTTCACCGCCTGTGAAGTGACTCCCCTGCAGGTGGGGAGCCGGGGGCTCGAACCGGGATCCTTACATCGGTCCTTGTGCTTTGTGCCACCTGCACTTAACAGCTGTGCTACCTCCCTACTCCTCAGGCAAGAAAGTCTTTTGAATAACCATTGAGCTCTTTCCCATAGCTTCTGTGATTTATTTTCTTTCTTTCCTTTTCTTCCTTCTATTTTTTTTCATTCTTTTAAATATTTTATTGGAAAGTTAATTGTTTACAGTACAACTGCTGGCACATGGGTACAATTTCTCATCTCATCAGGATAGGTGTCTGCAAAACACACTCTCCCTCCCAAATTAGGTTCATCATCACACACCAGGACCTGGAAGTCAGACCCCTTCTCCCATCTCCCTGCCCTCCCTTCCCAGAGTCCTTTGCTTTGCTGCAATCCACCAGACCAGTCCAAGCTTTACTTTGTGTTCCCACTTTCTGTCCTTTTGTGCTCACCTGGTGCTCATGTCACAGACTTTGTTTTTCTTATTTTCTGTGGAAGGCTAAGGATCAAGCCCAGGGTCTTCTATAGGCAAGGCAGGTGCTCTTGAGCCAGAGAGAGACACGGAGATCTTCATCCGACTTGGAAGTATTCAGAAGCCATAGATGCTTGTGCTCACTCCCTCCATATCTTATCTACCTAGTGTAGGGGGCTGAGTTTAAACTACCCTGCTTCCTAGTTGAGTGACTCTGGGCAAGTGACTGGACTTGTCTCAACCCCAGTTTCTTCAGTTGACAGTGCGGCTGATGAAACATGTTTGAAAAATAGAAAGCAAAGGTAAGCTGTAATGTGAAGAATTAGAATCTCAGATTCAGGAGTGAGGGAGATACAGTGACAGATGATAGCTTATCTGGTACAGCACACACTTTACCGTGAGTGAAGGCCTGAGCCTGGCCCATCACATGGGAGAACCATGAAAAGAGGAAGCTCAACAAATAGCAGAGCAGTGCGAAGAAGAAGAAGAGGAGGAGGAGGAAAGAGAAGGAAAAAGAGAAGGGAAAATATATTATTATATATCTGGAAGTATAAATTCTGCAGATATAATCAGATGCTAATGCCATTTAGTCATTTTGGTTTCCTTTGGACAACTGGCTCCCCATTCCACAGGTGAGCTGGCTCTCCTGAGCCACCATGCCTGTGTCCCTGGAGGCTGTCCCCTATGGGCTTCCTGCAACCAGGCCCTGTGTCCTACCCCAGCACCACCCAACCATCCCCTCTGAGTAGAAATTCAGACCAGGGCAGAATTGCCACAAATGCATAGACTGGACTCACAGGCCCAGGCAAGACAGCCCAGGACAGCTGTTCTGCTCACCCCTTGTCCTGTGGAGGGAAAGAGGTGGTGGGGAGAAGAAGCAAGAGAGATCCAGCACCAGCCTCTTTTTGCTGGATATTTCTGTATTCAGGACCCATGTGGATCAGGAAGCTACAGGAACGTCTCTCAAACAGCTTTCTATTTATTTATTGTATTGTATTTTTAATTTAATTTTATTTATTATTGGATAGAGACAGAAAAAAATGAGAGGGAGAGATAGAGAGATACCTATAGCCCTGCTTCACCACTCATGAAGCCTTCACCCTGCAGGGGGGGACTAGAGGCTTGAACCTGGGTCCTTGTGCGTGGTAATGTGAGTGCTTAACCAGGTGAGCCACCGCCTGGCCCTTCAGTTTTCTGGTGCTCCTTTAGCCTGACTAGAAAAGTCAAGCTTGGGGCTGGGGAGACAGTATAATAGTTATGCAAAAGACTCTCATACCTGAAGCTTCAAAGTCCCAGGTTCAATTCCCAGGACCACCATAAGCCTGAACTGAGCAGTGCTCTGGCCTTTCTTTCTGTACTATATGTCTCTTTCTCATTAAAATATCAAATAAATATATATTTAACAAAAGGAAATAAAGAGAGAAAACAAAATAAAGTTAAGCTTCCAAAGGCACCTGTGCTGGAACCCAGGACAGACAGCCTGTCTCTGTCTAGCCTCCATACAGATGCCCAGACACAGCCTTTCTATGCCACACCCTCCCCAGCCTTGGCTGCCTGCTGAGCAGCCTGTCTCCTGCCAGTGATCCTGAGAAGCTGACAGAGGCTGTCCTTGGCTTCTCATTGCTGTGCACCTCAAAGCACTTTCTCCCACTGCCATGGGCCCTTCTGCATAATAAAGGACTGCTAATGTACTGTTCTCAGTCACCGAGCTGCCTCACTGTCCTGGCCAATTTACTCCTGTACAGAATTTAATCTGCATCTGAAATTCACTGCAATATTAATGGGGAGTGCCCCCCCAACCCCCTCCCTTGCGCAGTGCTGTGATAATTAGACCCTTCCCTCAGTAAGCACCCACATGTAAACACACACCAGCCCTTCTGACCTGGACCTGGGCTATTAGTGTCCCCCAGCACCAGCATCAGCCCCTCAGAACACGGCTTGCTCCCCACACTGAGGTCTGACCCATCAAAAGGAATTGAGAGAAGAGCGTAGAGGCCCTTCAGGACCAACACTGTGCCCACCTGTCCCAGCCCTCAGGGAGTGCCTGCTCACTGCTCCCCAACTGTCAGCAGCCTGGTCTTATTTTTTCTCACACACTTCCTGTTGATGACAATAATCCTGTTTCTTTCTGTGCTTGGTTTCTTTGTCTGCTTTCTCCTGCTGGACTTACCACGATGAGAATAGGGACTGCACCTGGCTTCTTCTCTCCTGAATCTCCACACTTAGCCTGCTGGGTGGCGGTGCTGAGAAAGCCTGTGGAGAATGAATGGCTTTCTCACACGGTAAGAACATGGGTCCCAGGCAGCAGCTTGGAAGCAGACTCGCTTTTGAGTAACCGACCCAAGTTTCCATTCTCTGCTTTGTTGCTTGGCATCTTCCATCCAGTGAAATACAGTCAGTGGACATACCTTGAGCTTTGACTATGTGTGCTCAGCCCTTCCTTCTAAGAGCTACACAAAGGAAGATCCCTGGCCTGCTACAGAGGCCTTTTTGGTTGGGATCACATTCTCTAGGGGAACCTCTGACAGGAAGTGAAGAGGTGTGTGTCCAAAACATCATAGAGCATTAAGGAGAGAGCTGGGGTCCAGCCTGGATCAGATTGGATGGGGCTCTCTGCTCAAGCAGATGTTGACTTGGGTCTCCTGTTTCAGGCTCTTGGCAGACGGGGCAGATGAGATGCAGGAAAAGATAAGAGCTATCAAGTTCAAACAAAATTTACTGAAGTCATAGGCACCTAGGAACATACCTAAAATAGACTTCCTAGACTTTTTCTGCTCTAACATTCCTATACTCATCTGCTCTATTCCTACTTTTTGGTTCCTGTTCATTAATCACTTTGTCCTGCTTTATATTTTACTGCCTCTCAGCCACTAAGCTGCAGACACTATCATGATTCCATCCTGACTTCTGTGGGCAGACAACCTCACCAATGTGTGCTGGAATCTTACCTCTCCAGAGCCCTACCCCACTAGGGAAAGATAGAAACCTGCCAATATCCATGTCTAGCAGAGATGCAATTATAGAAGCTAGACCTTCCACCTTCTATACCCCATAAAGAATTTTGCTCCATACTCCCAGAGGAGGAAAAGTGATAGGGGGAAGATGAGCAGAGAACTTTGAATTCCAGCTCTATCAACACTCAACGAGAGAAGAGGAAAAAAGGAAAGACGTTCAAAAGTAGTAATAGGTGTAAGGTGTGACTTAGAAATGAAGACAAAGCAGGACCATAGGGAAAAAAATGGGCAAATATATATAAATATAGATAGTTATAGAAATAATAGTCAACCCATATCTGCAACCTTAGGAGAACTACTATAGCTGCCAATGGAGGGAATGGAGATACAGAACTCTGGTGGTGGGAATGATGTGGGATTATACCCCTGTTAACTTATACTTTTGTGTATAAATAGTAAGTCACTAATAAAATTAAAAGAGCAAAAGAAATTCTTAGCCATAACAATCCCCTTCCTCCTTCTTGTGCCTTTGGGAATTCCACTTCCTCCTGACCTCTAAGTTTCCCTCTTTGTCTAGTGACCCACCCTTGTCCTTCATGAGCCCTCCATCTTCTGTCACAAAATCTTCATCACTGGCAAGGCTGCAGGCCCTGAAGAATACATCTTTGTCCCCCCACCCCCACTCCAGCACTGGCATCTTCATTATCAGTCAGTCCTGGGAAGCAGAGAGGGTAGGAGGCTTGTGTCTTCCAGAGTGTAGTGGCCAGCACCTCCTTGGGACAGTTTGGGGAGGGTGGATGGCACCACTGTCTGTGGATCTCAAGCTAGTTATCCAGGTGGAGTCTAGAGAGGCCAGCAGTCACTGTCCTCCCCACCCCACCACTCCCAACCCCCATGCCTTCACCTCTGTATTCAGAGCTGCATCTCTTCTGCCCAAAGCCAATCCAAAGTTAAGAAACCCCCAAGGGCCAGGACAAGGGACACTCACTAATGACAAATGAATAAAAACTGTATGAAATCACATGTACAGTCATTTGTTTGCATCAGTCTTTGACCTGCACAGTCTTTAATCTTTAATGCCTCTTCAAAGTCAGCCTTGGAGCAGCCTCCGGGTATTAACCTTCGTCACAGGGAGGGCTCGACAAGCACAAAGCCCAGGCTAAGGTGTCATCAAAAGAAATGACCTATCAGGGCTGAGTGGTGGCTCATCTGGTAGCACAAACAGGCAACACAGAGTGTAAGGACCTTGGTTCAAGCCCCCCCACCCCCGTTTACACCTTCAGTGGAGGGGCTGCTCCATCAAGGGGGAAGCAGGGCTGCAGGAGTCTCTCTGCTTCTTTCTCTTTCTATCTTTTCCTTCTATCTCATTTTTTTTCTCTCTCTCTCTCAAAAATTAAATAACTAAAATATTTCAAAGCTTGATATCAGTGGGGGTTGAGTTGTTATGTGGAGAACTGGGAAATGTTAGATATGTACACACTGTTGTCTTTCTTGTCAACTGTACCACCATTAAGCCCCGCAATCAAGAAATTTTTTAAAATAGAGAGATGACCTATGGAGAAGGGCATGACATTCACATACTGGGGAGCCGTGGTTGCCTGTGCTTTTCTGGGTGGGAGAACAAAGACAGTGATGGAGGAGTAATGATGACAATAGAAGTAAATGTATTGATGGTTCCACAGGGCAGATCTCTCAACACGCTTTTCAGAGAGGCGCTGTCAATTTAAGATAGGGAGAAATAAAACAACTTGCCTTAAGATGCATTGTTCTGGCACTTGTTTGACAGCACATATTACGGTGCCCAAAGACGAGGGTTCAAGCCCTCAGTCCGTCCCCACCTGCAGCAGGGGGTGAAGGGGGTGTAGGTTCACAAGCACTGAACCGGTCCTGCAGTTGTCTCTCTCCCTCCCCTTTCTATTTTGACTTCTCTCTTAATGTCTCTCCTGTATCTAACCAAAATAAATAAAAATAGGCAGTCAGGCTGTGGTGCACCCAGCTAAAAGCACATAGTACTGAACACAAAGATCTGGGTTGGAGTCCCTGGCTCCCTACCTGCAGGGGTGACGCTTCTCTTCCTCTCTGTCTCCCCTTCCTGTTTCAATTTCTCTCTGTCTTATCCAAGAAAATAGAGAAAAAAAATGGCCACCAGGAGCAGTGGATTCATAGTGCCGGCACTGAGCCTTAGTGATAACCCTGGAGGCAAAAATACATGAATAATAAATAAATAAATAACACAGTTCTTTGGAGCCAATGCCAAGCTGGTCTTCCCTTCGCTGGACACCTCAAGCCCTGTCCTGCTGTCTGCTGCTCAGAGGACATATCACCTGTGAGGACATTGCTACCATTTCCCTCAGCAAGCTGTTATCTCATCTGTCAGCTGAGGACGATGGTCCCTACTTCACTGTGTGTGGTGAGGTTCCTTGGAATTTCTGCTTCACAGCTCAGGTGGGATATAATCGGATACATTGCTCACCTCCTGGAGATGGAAATGTAGAGACACTGGGCTAGCTTTTTATTTTATCCATTTCTGGGTCACCTCAACTGATGTTCTGAATATACTCAGAGGCACACAGGGCTGTTCCTGACTTCCTGCCTGATTGGACGAAGCTGACAGACTCTCCTGGGCCAGGAGCTGAGCCCCCTTCAGCTTTCAGCTCAATTCCTGCCCCCAAGGACCCAGCCCTCTCCTCCTCCATGGAAGGAGCTTGGACTCAGCGTCACCCGACTGCTTAATTGTTCCCATGGCCCTGTTGGTTCCCGGATAGCAAGCTCCCAGAGGGCAGCACAGGCACTGTCTCTCTGACCCCCAGCCTCCAGCCTTGAGAGATGGCACTGTGCCTGCTCCTGCCTAATGAATTAGCTGAATAAATCAATTCGAGGGGGAGGGCTCTGCTGCCAGCTTGCTTAAGGAGCTGCCTCTCTGACCCACCAGGTGGGCCCCAAGGGTGGAGCACCTCTGACTGGGACAGGAAGCTCAGTCTTAGAGCCCATTAAATGGGGGAGGGGCGTGCCCTTGGGGGAGGCTCATCAGGGACCCTGTGATTTCTGGGGCTGTTTAAAGAGGTTAACGCAGAGGGGAAGGCTGGCGGCTAGTTGTCCTACTGCATTAATCACAGCAGGCTGCTAGGGCGGCCTCCCAGAGGCTGTGTTAATTTGGTAATTACTGAGGAGAGGGGAGGCAGGGCCACCACCTTGGTCCTGATTTTTTTCTTTTTTTTTTCCACTGGAAAAATAAAATGGAAATGAGAAGAGTGAGACGTCTCAGGGTGTCTAACTGGCTCCCAAGTTCTGCCTTCTCCACAACCTGGGGTGTTTTGGGGTCCCAAAACCATGTGGTCAAATGTGTCTGTTTCCTGGAGGGGGTGACCTAAAGCTTCCAGACCTCCAGGCCCCTAGGTCCTCTGCTGAGGCCTCACCCACACCCCACAGCCTCCTCTAAGGCTGTGCACCCCACTCCCCACAAGGGATCTCTTCTTACAGCCCTGATCAGGCAGTCTTTTCCTGTTCCTCAGAACAGCTCAGATGCCAGGCCCAGTGCTTCGTGTGGGCTCTGCGCTTGCTCCCTGTGCTCGGCGGAAGGCATCTCAAATACACACACACACACACACACACACACACACCACACACCATAAGCCTCTCAAATGCACACACACACAACACAAGCCTCTCGAATGCACACACACACATCACAAGCCTCTCGAATGCACACACACACACACACACACACACACACACACACACACACACACCACAAGCCTATCTGCACGGGGATCTTACAGCTGCAACAGGAAGTCTGTGCTCTGTCTCTGGAGCCCAGTCTAGATTCCTGCCTCTCCCCGCAGCTCTGGAGCCTGTTTTTGCCCGGTTCCTGCACAGAATCTGATCCCCTACCCGCAGTCTGAGGAAGCCCCTCCCTCACACAACCACTCCTCTTTGTCTTCATACTTAAATGGTCACATTTCAATCCTCCTTTAAAAATCTAATGCTATATTGCAATCATCTGGTAGCTGTGTTTATGTTTCCCCTACTTTCTGTGTAGCAATATCTAATATGTCTTTTCTTTCTTTTTTTTTTTTAATTAGCATCATCTATACACACCCAAGAGATTGTTTTCCATGTTTACAAAGGGAGTGCATGGGGCCCACATAGGTTATAATCCTGGACTCAGGATGGGCCAGCCCCTCAGTGCCCCCCCCCCCATCTCACTCTGCTCAGGTCCATCCCAGGGGCCTTCTGCTCCTTTGGCTTTGGGGATCTGGGGTAGCCCTGGGTCCTGATATGAGTTCAAGCTCCTCCGTGGGTTTAATGAGCAGCCAGGTTTGAGAACCAGGCCCTCCAGGATGAAGTTGAAGGTCACTGGGCACCTCTCTGATGTGGCCTGGATCTACCCTTCCTGCCCCCTCTCCCTCTCCATCCCTGCTTCTCTCCTCCCAGCCCCCACACGTGATGGAATCACATCAGACTCTGCCCTGTGCTATTTCACGCCTCTGTGCCTTCACATTGGCAATCACGTCTGCAGAAAAGGACCTCTGTTAACATTTTGGAGATTTCCTGAAGCTTTTGCCGAGTCCCCGGCTTTCCCCGGAGAAACCTTATCTGTTTCTTTCTGTTTCCTGTAGAGTTCACAAAGCACATCTGATCTGCTGCTAAGAATCCTAGTCCTGAAACATTTTTAACCATTTGTCTGTAGGCTCTGGTAACGTGGAAATACAGGAGCCAGGGAGACCTGGATTCAAATCTTTATTTGACCTTGGATAAATCATATCCAGCTCTGAGCCTCACTTTCTTCACCTATGATATGCTCTGCAAGGCAGACCTACCTTGTCCCTTAATGCTGACACACCCTGTGACAATACAGGACATGGTCCCCCCCCACATTGTCCCCCCCCCCATCCTAGAGACTCAGCAACTGAGACCAAACTACTTAACACCCAACTCCCCTCTCTTGCCTCAGGCTTATGTCTGACTCAAGGGGGTGTGAGGCCTGCAAAGCGTGGGGGTGGCATTGGGGGGATTGTTGCAGAGGTTACCTGCAATAACACCCACCAAGCTGGGGAGCCCAGGGATCTCTCACCATACACTCTCTTTTCCTCTTCCCCTCCTCCTCCTCCTCCTCCTCTTTTTCTTTTTTTTCCTTTTTTTTTTTGGTCTCCAGGGTTATCACTGGGGCTCAGTGCCTGCACTATGAATCCTCTCTTCCTGGAGGCCATTCTTTTCCTTTTTTTGCCCTTGTTGTTTATCATTGTTGTTATTGCTGTCGCTGTTGTTGGGTAGGACAGAGAGAAAATGAGAGAGGAGGGGAGACAGAGAGGAAGAGAAAGATAGACACCTGCAGACCTGCTTCACTGCTTGTGAAGTGACCCCCCCCCCACAGGTAGGGAGCCGGGGGCTCGAACCAGGATCCTTAAGCCGGTCCCTGTGCTGTGCGCTATGTGCTCTTAACCCATTGCGCTACCGCCTGCCCCCATCCTCCTCCTTTTTAAAAAAAATTATTTATTATCAGATAGAGGGAGAGTGACAGAGAGATACCTGCACCCCTGTTTCACCATTCGTGAAGCTTTCCCTTGCAGGTGGGGACCAAGTACTTGAACCTGGATCCTTGTATACTGCAATGTGTGTGCTTAACCAGGTGTGCCACTGCCTGGTCGTCTCTTCCTCCTCCTCCTCCTCCTCCTCCCCCTCCTCCTCCTCCTCCTCCTCCTCCTCCTCCTCCTCCTCCTCCAGCTCCTCCTCCTTCTCCACCTCTTCCTCCTCCTCCTCCTCCTCCTCCTCCTCCTCCTTCTCCTTCTTCT
The DNA here is from genome assembly GCF_950295315.1 of Erinaceus europaeus. Classification (NCBI taxonomy): domain Eukaryota; kingdom Metazoa; phylum Chordata; class Mammalia; order Eulipotyphla; family Erinaceidae; genus Erinaceus; species Erinaceus europaeus. Next base: position 14,398,820 of record NC_080173.1, read on the forward strand.
TTTCTCTCTCTCTTATTTTTTCAGAGCACTGGTCAGCTCTGGTTTATGGTGGTGCTGGGGATTAAATCTGGGGCTTTGGAGCCTCAGGCATGAGATTATGCTGTCTCTCCCCACCCTGCTTTCTCTCTCTTACAAGTCATCACCTACCTGGCAGAGAAACTGGTCTTGTCTAGACCATCAGCCCTGTTGGGTCATAGAGAAGGCTCACTGTGGTTATGTATATAAAGCTTGGTATATAATAAATTACTTAATAAATGTTAGTTCTTCTCCCACCCCAGGGCAGATTCAGGGGAGAGGGTTGTCCTGTGGGGACAGTGCACCCAGCGTCTATACTCCAGCACCCACAGAGCAGCTGGCACTTGAGGGGGCTGCATACACATAAAGGCGGTGACGTAGCTCACTTCTTCTTCTAGCGTTTGCCCTTCTTCCGTAGCCAGTCCACAGCGTCAGGTTGAGCCTGATGTCAAGTTTCGAGACCTCCTTTGAATCTGGAGAGGCGGCAGTCTTTCCCAGAAGTCATGCTTCCCTTCCCATCCATCCTCCCACACTTCTTTTCAAGGGCTGAGTGGAGCACCTCTCTCCTGCTGAACACAGTTCTAAGCCAAACTCCACTGGGGAGAGAGGACAAGCCTGCCTGCAGGAACAACTGCATGAAAGTGAGGAGAAGCAAGCGGCTGAGCATGTTTCTGGGAGAGTATTTAGGAAAGCCCTCTTGGGGAGCAGGATGGTGCAAGGACCTGGGCTCAAGACCCCAGTCCCCCCCTGCAGAGGGGGAAAGCTTCATAAGCAGTGAAGCAGGACTGCTGGTGCCTCTGTCTCTCTCCCTTTCTATCACTCTCCACTCTCAAGTTCTCTCTGTTCTATCAAATGAAATAATCATAAATAACGTGGCTGCTGGAAGCAGTGCATTCATTGTCCAGGCACTGGGTCCCTGTGATATTTCTTCCTTTCTTCGTTTCTTTCTTTCTTTCTTTCTTTCTTTCTTTCTTTCTTTCTTTCTTTCTTTCAACCAGAGCACTGCTCAGCTCTGGCTTATGGTGGTGCGGGGAATTGAACTTGGGACTTTGGAGCCTCAGGCATGAGAGACTCTTTGCATAACCATTATGCAAAGAGAGAGAGAGAAGGGGAGGGAGGGAGGGAGAGAGAGAGATAGAGAGAGGTGGGGTGGGTTAGATAGCATAATGGTCATAACTCTCTTATGACCCAAGGTTCCAAAATCCTAGGTTCAGTTCAATCCTTCCCCCGCCCCACCATAAACCAGAACTAAGTAGTGTTCTGGTAAATGAATAAAAAATAAACAAAGAGAAAGGGGCTGGGAGTTGACACACCTGGTTGAGTGCACTAGTTACAATGTGCAAGGACCTGGGTGAAGCAGTGTTGCAGGTGTCTCTCTGTCTCTCTCCCTCCCTATCTCCCCCTCCTCTCTTGATTTCTGGCTATCTCTATTCAATAAATAAATAAAGATAATTTAAAATTTTTTAAAAGAAAGAGAAGGAAAGGAAAGAGGGAAGAAAGGGAAATATCCTCTCTGGAAAGGAGACATTTGATCACTTTTAAAGTGAGATGTTTTTATCCCAAAGGTGGCACAGTGGATAACGTTGGGAGTCGGGCTGTAGTGCAGCGGGTTAAGCACAGGTGGCGCAAAGCGCAAGGACCAGCGGAAGGATCCCGGTTCTAGCCCTGGCTCTCCACCTGCAGGGGGGTTGCTTCACAAGCAGTGAATCAGGTCTGCAGGTGTCTGTCTTTCTCTCCCTCTCTCTGTCTTCCCCCATTTCTCTCTGTCCTATCCAACAACGATGACAACAACAATAATAACTACAATAATAAAACAAGGGCAACAAAAGGGAATAAATAAATAAATAAATAAAATTAACATTACACTGTAATCATCTCGTAGCCATGATTATATTGTTCTGCTTTCTGTGTAGCAATATCCAATACTATTTAAAAAATTGCTACCATAAACACACAGGCATTCCCCCCATCCCCACTACCACCTTTATAAAGGGAGTACATGTTATCGTACAAATTCTAGGAAATGAAGATAAGGGAGGAAATAAAAGTGATTTATGGTGCTACCACTTGACACACTGACCTAGATCTTTCCTACTGTTTCTTTATGAAACAGGGAAAACAGTATACACAGAGTCTGTAGAGTCTTAAATATTTTATTGGAGAGACTGAAGCAGTCTTATCCTTTGCGGAGCTGGATAACTGGCCCTGGGGAGGGGGCAGCTCTCACCTAACACAGTGTGCACTCTACCTGCTGAGTCTTATCCCCTGTCCCATTTTAACCCACTTTCTAGCTGACCTATTCAGTACGACGTTCAAACCCTGGCCAGTGACTGGGTTTAGGTGGCAGAAGTTAACCTCATACAAAAGTCTGGTCATGACATTTGCAAAATCCCAGGCGTTTGGGTTCATTCTGCCTGTGACTGGCTTTGCCAAGGCTCCCTGTGTGCAGAGGTGACTCAGAAACCTCCCTGGGGCATCTGACCTGAGCCTGGACTGCAGGAGGGAGAGCAGAGGCAGCACCAGGACAATGGAGAAAGGGCTGCCTGCCGTCTGCAGCATGGCTGCAATATCATGCACGTTCACCCACTAGGTGAGGACCCCCAGCTCCTGGCACGGGAGAGAGAAGGTCTTCCTGCAGTGGCTGTGCCCCCCATCCCCACTGCCTTTCTTTCTTTAATTCTTGTAACAGGGTCCTCCTCTGCCCAGTCTGCTGGCGGGGAGGCTACTGCAAAGAGACAGGAGATTCATTCTAACCCTGCAGCCCCAGATCCATCCAAGGGTGCGGGTTTGTTTCTGAGGCACCTGCGGGAGGGTGGGGGTGGGGCTCAAGCAATTCACCTCTGGACTGAAGAATAGGAACCTCCCTGGGGGTGGGGTGAGGTGCTGCATTCTGGTAACAGAACTTCCACTTGGGGTGAGACTGCTCGAGTTAAATGGTGAGAAACATTTGCTAAATGATTCTGGCATTTACAGCTGTCTGCATTGACACCTGGAAATAGGACGTGGTGCCAAGGAGGATGTCAGCCAGAACAACACCCACCATCCTTCATTAATCTGCCCACCCCTCCCCCATCCCCCCACCAGGGTCTAGGTCTGGGCAGAGGGCGCAATCTCTGACCAGCCTAAGCTCTCCTATTTAAAAACAAAACAAAAGAACAGAAAACACAAAGTAGGCATTCCAACATAGCAGCTTGTTTTCCACTGGGGGAAAATAAACCCAACACAAGTTATAAAATTAAAATAGTGAAAAAGTATTTGTTTAAGAGCTCTGGTATCCCCAGGTCCCTAAGTCTTCACCCTCAGAGCAACTACAGAGAATCACTCTTCCCTTCCTGACAGTCTTTGTACATGGGCCCACGTGTGCTCCAGCATCTATATGTTACAGCCAGTCCTCAGTTGATGTTATCCCAAAGTTCACAAAAACCAAGACTTTAAGTGAAACAAAAAGAAAAACAAAAGCAGGTCTTGGAACAACATCATTTGAGTCAGCATTGGCAGGGGTTGCTTTTTTCTCATCAGTGCTGGGAGGAGATGAAATTGAAAGCCATTGAGTGACATTGTTGGAGGCCTTGCTGATAGTTTCTATCAAAAGCGTATGTGGACCTGCCCCAGCCTTTTTACTGACTGACTAATATCCCGCCATCTAAACTAGTCCCAGACAGACAGGAGCAGTCCCATGCTGATGTGTACACTGGTATTTTACAGTGGCTGGTTCTTGAAGGTGTTTATTTGTTCTCGTGTGGACATTATCACACTCATGACCTCTGTGCCTGTGTGTGGAATGATTCCTAAGAGCAGACCATGTTTCAGCATTGATGTAGAGGTCCTAGAAAATGGAACAAAAGATCAGAGAAATAAGGGACCAGGTGGTGTCACACTTCACTGAACACAAATGTTGTGCTCAAGGACCTGGGGCCAAGGCCCCCTTCTCTACCTGCATGAGGGGAAGCTTCCCAAGCAGGAAAGCAAAGCAGAGCAGTGCTACAGGTGTGTGTGTGTATGTATCTCACTCTCTTTTAAAAAAATATATTTTCATTATCTTTATTTATTAGATAGAGACAGCCAGAAATCACGAGGGAAGGGGAAAATAGAGGGGGAGAGAGACAGAGAGACACTGTCAGCACTACTTCACCACTCACAAAGCTTTCCCCCTGCAGGTGGGGCTTGAGCCTGGGTCCTTGTGCATGGTAACATGTGCTCAGCTAGGTGTACCACCACCTGCCCCCTCTCATTCCCTCTCTATTTCCCCCCTCCCCTCTCAGTCTCGATAGGAAGAAAACAAACAAATAAATATTTTTAAAAGGGGAAAATATGGCCACCAGGAGTAATGAATTTGTCATGCAGGTACTAAGCATCAGTAACACCCATGGTGGGAGAAAAAGAAGAAGAAAAAGAAGAAGAAGAAGAAGAAAAAGAAGAAGAAGAAGGAGGAGGAGGAGGAGGAGAAAAAGAAGGAAGAGGAGGAGGAGGAAGAGGAGGAGGAGGAAGAAGAGGAGGAGAAGGAGGAGGAGGAGGAGAAGAAGAAGAAAAAGAAGGAAGAGGAGGAGGAGGAAGAGGAGGAGGAGAAGGAGGAGGAGGAGGAGAAGGAGAGAAGGAGAAGATAAAGGAGAAGAAGAAGAAATGGAAATAAGAGGTGCACAAACTAGAAAAGACAAGACAGCAATTGGTCCAACCTCTGTGGAGAACAGTCTGGAGAACTCTCAGAAGGCTAGAAATGGACCTACCCTATGATCCTGCAATTCCCCTCCTGGGGATATATCCTAAGGAACCCAACACATCCATCCAAAAAGATCTGTGTACACATATGTTCTTGGCAGCACAATTTGTAATAGCCAAAACCTGGAAGCAACCCAGGTGTCCAACAACAGATGAGTGGCTGAGCAAGTTGTGGTCTATATACACAATAGAACACTACTCAAGTTTTCAGCCGATCTTGGATGGACCTTGAAAAATTCACGTTAAGTGAAACAAGTCAGAAACAGAAGGATGAATATGGGATGATCTCACTCTCAGGCAGAAGTTGAAAAACAAGATCAGAAGAGAAAACACAAGTAGAACCTGAACTGAATTGGCATATTACACCAAAGCAGAACTTGGACTGGCTCTACTGTATTGCACCAAAGTAAAAGACTCTGGGGTGGATAGAGGGCTCAGATCCTGGAACATGCTCTCAGAGGAGGACCTAGAGGGGGTTGAATTGTTATGTGGACAACTGAGAAATGTTATAATGGACCAACTACTGTATTTTACTGTTGACTGGAAACTATTCATCTCCCCAATAAAGAAAAGAAAAGAAAAGAAAAAAGCATGGTTCTCAAATTTCAGACTGTTATTCTGTCACCTGAGGCTTCAAATGCAGATTGCGGGGTAGGGGGGTGTCAGCCCCCAGTTTCCTCCCCAAGGAGATGCCACTGTCAGTGCTTGAACCCCATACTGGGTACCAAGGACCTAAAAAGCATCACTCCTGGGCAGGCAAGATAGTTGGCCTGAGCAGTGCATCTGCTTTGCCATGCACACAATCCAGGCTCAGGCCCACCCCACTCCCACCCCACACTGGAGGAAGCTTCGGTGCTAAGGTTTCTTTTCCTCTGTTTCTTTCTATCTAGAAAAAAAAAAGTGGTTTGAAGTCTAACTGCCCACAAGTTTAGTGATACAGGATCCTGACAATTTACTCCAGGACACAAGTTAATTGTTCTAACAGAGGCCTCTAAGTGACTGCACTGACTGTGGGCCCCTATGGAAGGGGGGATGATCAATGGAGTGGCCCCCTTAAGGGCCAGGGCCTACTTATCAGCCAGTTTTCCAGTACATCACGCATTCCAGACCCCAAAGCAGTTGATTCAGTAGGAAGCAGGGCAAACAATGCTGTGGGGGTGAACAGCTTTAGGATCTGGAACGGTGTAAGGGAGCCTCACACCTTTTAGATCTCACCTCTGTGACCTTCTGGTTCCCTGTCTCAGTGAGTGACTGCAGCATTCCTGGGTGCCTTTAACCACTGACCTATCCTGGCTTGATGAGTTTACTGGGTGCGGGGTCCTCTAGGTACTGAGATAGACAGGAATCATATACTAAATCTGAAATCATCAAATATCTACTTGGTTATGCTACATGAAACCTTGGAAACCATAAATAAATAAATAACATTGCTCCCATCCCCACTGTGCCCAGCAGTGTTGGATGAACAAGTCCACCAATTACAAGGCTTTTGTTATTTTTCCTGTTGTGTGAATGAAAAATCTCGCTGCAGATATTTCTGTAATTAAGTGTGAGGGCAAGCATCTTTACACATGTTTGACGTTGTCCTTAATTTCCAGACCAGCAGCATGTTAGAGGCCCCCTCACAGATTCAGCTGTGCTTCCCTTTCTAGGGTGAGAAGGATGAAGAAAGAGCCTAGAGCCCAGCCCAGCTCCTGCCTCCAGGCTACAGCCATGGGAGCCAGGATTCCCAGCCTACCTAAGAGGTGATTTTATTTAATTTATTTATTTATTATTTTTTCCTAACACAGAATCATCTTTTCCACAGGAAGAGCAAAGAATCTGAAGGAAGAAAACCTAGCATCTCTGGTCACAACATCAGCAATAAAAATGCAAGGTGATGACAGAGAGGCAAGCAAGTTGGATGGCAGCGAAGCCAGCATCTCAACCAAGGTCTTTATGACACAGTTAGAGCTGCTGACACTCAAACAGGAAGATGGATCGGAGGCAGCCCGGAGGGCGTAGTGAAAGGGGGTGGGGTGGGGAGGCTCAGGCCTTTTTCAATGGCACAGTCTTAGCAATGCATCCTGGCATGTTTGTTAATAAAGACACAGAGCAGAGAGGCAGCACACAGTGGTTTTGTTTCAGCCCATTGTCTATCTCCAGAGAAATGTTATTGGAATCATACTGCATTTTCAGGTCTGATGAAGCTGCAGTAATATAAGCATTTTATGCAAATGTGTTGTTATGCAAATGGCACATACCATAAATTGTAAGGTAACCAGAGCTCTTGCTACTTCTCACTTAAAAAATTTTTTTTTATTATTTATAAAAAGGAAACATTGGCCCCACACCTATGGACATCTAATCTTTGACAAAGGTGCCCAGACTATTAAATGGGGAAAGTAGAGTCTCTTCCACAAATGGTGTTGGAAAAAATGGGTTGAAACATGCAGAAGAATGAAACTGAACCACTATATTTCACCAAACACAAAAGTAAATTCCAAGTGGATCAAGGACTTGCATGTTAGACCAGAAACTATCAGATACTTAGAGGAAAATATTGGCAGAACTCTTTTCCGCATAAATTTTAAAGACATCTTCAATGAAACGAATCCAATTACAAAGAAGACTAAGGCAAGCATAAACCTATGGGACTACATCAAATCAAAAAGCTTCTGCACAACAAAAGAAACCACTACCCAAACCAAGAGACCCCTCACAGAATGGAAGAAGATCTTTACATGCCATAGATTAGACAAGAGGCTAATAACCAGAATACAAAAAGAGCTTGCCAAACTCAACAACAAGAAAACAAATAACCCCATTCAAAAATGGAGGGAGGACATGGACAGAATATTCACCACAGAAGAGATCCAAAAGGCCGAGAAACACATGAAAAAATGCTCTGAGTCTTTGATTGTCAGAGAAATGCAAATAAAGACAACAACAAGATACCACTTCACTCCTGTGAGAATGTCATACATCAGAAAAGGTAACAGCAGCAAATACTGGAGAGTTTGTAGGGTCAAAGGAACCCTCCTGCACTACTGGTGGGAATGTCAATTGGTCCAACCTCTGTGGATAACAGTCTGGAGAACTCTCAGAAGGCTGGAAATGGACCTTTCCTATGATCCTGCAATTCCTCTCTGGGGATATATCCTAAGGAACTCAACATACCCATCCAAAAAGATCTGTGTACACATATGTTCTTAGCAGCACAATTTATAATAGCCAAAACTTGGAAGCAACCCAGGTGTCCGACAACAGATGAGTGGCTGAGTAAGTTGTGGTATATATACACAATGGAATACTACTCAGCTATAAAAAACGGTGACTTCACTGTTTTCAGCCGATCTTGGATGGACCTTGAAAAACTCATGTTAAGTAAAATAAGTCAGAAACAGAAGGATGAATATGGGATGATCTCACTCTCAGGCAGAAGTTGGAAAAACAAGATCAGAAGAGCAAACACAAGTAGAACCTGAACTGGAATTGGCATGTTGCACCAAAGTAAAAGACTGGGGTGGGTAGGGGTAGAATACAGGTTCAAGAAGGATGACAGAGGACCTAGTGGGGGTTGTATTGTTATATGGAAAAGTGGGAAATGTTATGCATGTACAAACTATTGTATTTACCATTGAATCTAAAACATTAATTCCCCAATAAAGAAATTTAAAAAAAGGAAACATTGACTAAGCCATAGGATAAGAGAGCTACAACTCCACACAATTCCCACCACCAGAACTCTGTATCTCATCCCCTTCCCTGGTAGCTTTCTTATTCTTTATCCCTCTGGGAGTATGGACCCAAGGTCATTGTGGGATTCAGAAGGTGGGAGGTCTGGCTTCTGTAATTGCTTCCCCGATGAACATGGGCGTTGACAGGTCGATCCATAGTCCCAGCCTGTCTCTTTCTTTCCCTAGTGGGGAAGGGCTCTGGGGAAGTGGAGCTCCAGGACACATTGGTGAGGTTGTCTGTCCAGGGAAGTCTGGTCAGCATTTGCTAGCATCTGGAACCCTGTCCAGAGAATCCCAGGTCACAAGCTGCTGTTTGTTGGAGCTCACGCCAGCCGCTGCTTCCAAGTTGCCATCTTGGCTCTGCCCACTGTTTCTCACTTTATTTTATTTTAATTTTTTTATTATTTATTTCTTCCCTTTTGTTGCCCTTGCTGTTTTATTGTTGTAGTCATCACTGATGTCATTGTTGTTGGATAGGACAGAGAGAAATGGAGAGAGGAGGGGAAGACAGAGGGGGAGAGAGAAAGACAGACACCTGCAGACCTGCTTCACCGCTTGTGAAGTGACTCCCCTGCAGGTGGAGAGCCAGGGCTTGAACCGGGATCCTTCCGCTGGTCCTTGCGCTTTGCGCCACCTGTGCTTAACCCGCTGCGCTACAGCCTGACTCCCACTTCTCACTTTTAAAACATCTTAATAGGAAGCAATTATTTTAGACCAACATATTGCCTCTCATGGAAGTTGGTGTCTGCGTTAGGGTAGAGTCTGTTCACCATCACTGACTTCTGGGCGAGTGACGGCAGGGGATGCTTGTGTGTGTGACGGCAGGGGATGCTTGTGTGTGTGAGGGGGAGGGGGGACGTAGATACTTGGCATATGGGTGTGTGGATCCCTGGGTGTGTAGGGTGCACACAGGCTCATGCATGGTGACTGGATCTATGGAACTGTTTGTCTATGTCCCCAAACACCCGTGAGTCTGTCCTTCGAGTCACTCAAAGACTAAGGCCCTGGGGCTAGAGTGACTGAGCCTTTGCCTTTTACCAGGTGGGAGACCTCAGGCTGGTTGATCACTTTCCTCAGCTTTATTTGCCCCATCAAAAAAATAGAGATGAGAGGGGGTCGGGCGGTGGCGCAGTGGGTTAAGCGCATGTGGCGCAAAGCGCAGGGACCCCCGGCTCCCCACCTGCAGGGGAGTCGCTTCACAGGCGGTGAAGCAGGTCTGCAGGTGTCTATCTTTCTCTCCCCTTCACTGTCTTCCCCTTCTCTCTCCATTTCTCTCTGTCCTATCCAACAACGAATTGCGTCAACAAGGGCAACAAAAGGGGGAAAAAAAATGGCCTCCAGGAGCGGTGGATTCATGGTGCAGGCACCGAGCCCAGCAATAACCCTGGAGGAGGGAAAAAAAAAAAAAAGAATAAAAAAAAAAAAATAGAGATGAGGATGGTTGTCAGGAGGACTGCGAGGTAGGTGAAGGCGGACAGGAAGCTCAGCACTGTGCCTGATGGCACACCAGTCAAGCTCTTAGTCGCAGCCATAAAGCTGTTAAGAGCCTACTTCTTAGGAAGTTCAGCTGGGGAAAACCAGTGGAATATGTGTGCCTGCATGGGTGTGTGTGTGGACAGGAAGCTATGTGTGTGTGTGTGTATGTGTGAGAGAGAGAGAGAGAGAGAGAGTGGGGGGGTGTCTGGGCCCTCACTGTGGGTCACTCTAAGCCTGTCTTCACAAACATCCTCAAGGAACCAAGAGATTATTAAATCTTTTTAATTTTTATTTTTACCTCTAGGGTTATCACTGGGGCTCAGTGCTGGCACTACAAATCCACTGCTCCTGGCAGCCATTTTTTCCATTTTATAGGATAGGACAGTGAGAAATTGAGAGGGGAGGAGGAGATAAAGAGAGAAAGGGAAAGATAGACACCTGTAGACCTGCTTCACCACTTGTGAGGCATCCCCCCCTGCAGAAACAGAGTGGGGTGGGGTGGGGGACTTGAACCCAGATCCTTGCATGAGTCCTTGCACTTAGTCCTTGCACTTGCTTCACCGGGTGCACCACTGCCTGGCCCCAAGCCAAATAGATTCTTCAATGGAAGAGTCACTGTACTGCTCTCCGTTCTGAGAGTGCAAGCTCTCTCCTGGGCATGAGACAAGAGACAGGCTGCTGCATGCTCCTGCACTTTTCAGCCCAGCTGGAGATACAATGGGTGACCTGGTGTGTGGAGCACCAGTGTCAAAGAGACAGGTAAGACCAACACTTCATGAAATGCCAGTGGTAGCCCTGGCAACAGTTGTCAGGGCCCTGTGGTCAGCTGGGAACTGGCCTTGTAGGGGCAACCTGGGAGGTCTCCTGAACAGTGGTGCCGGACAGACTTGAGGATAGCCTGGTTGGACCTTGGTGCATGTCACTTTTTTCTTTCCTCCAGTGTTATCGCTGGGGCTTAGTGCCTTGCACTACAAATCCACTGCTCCTGGAGGCCATTTTTTTTCCCATTTTGTTGCCCTTGTTGTTGTTGTTATTGTTGTTGTTGTTGTTGCATAGGACAGAGAGAAATCAAGAGAGGAGGGGAAGACAGAGAGGGGGATAGAAAGGTAGACACTTGCAGACTTGCTTCACCTCTTATGAAGCAACTCCCTTTGGGTGGAGAGCCAGGAGCTCAAACAGGGATTCTTACGCAGGTTCTTGAGCTTTGTTCTATATGCGCTTAACCCACTGTGCTACCACCTAGCCAACTTTGTTCACTTTTAAGGACACACAATATTGTGTTATGGGGACGGAGTACATCTTGTGCATTTAGTCACCATTGACTCGTTCCTGACTTTGGCTATGGTGAGTGGTTGTAGCCAGATTTTGGCTGTTTTTCTCTGGATGTATTATTTGTCTTCTGGTCTGACTTTCCTTCTGGACTGAGGCTCTCAGAGGGTAGCGAGGGGCCTGGTGCTGTTGCTGTCACACCTCTCCTCACTCATGGGCTGTACAGAGAGCTCACAGGACACAAGTGGGTGGGATGGAGGAGAGCACTCCTACCTTGATACAAGAGCCCCTGAATCCGTCACTCTGTCATCTCCCAAGAAAACTCTCTCCCCGCTGCCCTTTGCTCCCTGCCTGGGTGCCTGAACTCCAACAAGCAGAGACAGGACTGGGACGGGGTCTCACCACTCAGCCTCTCAACCCTGGTGGGCATAGATCAGCCCCCTGCTCACCCACAAGGATATCATCACCAGGATTGCTAAAGGAGGTGGCCATGTGTGTGAAGGAGACTCCCTCCAACTCTACAGGTTGTGGACAAAAGTGCACCAGATCTCTCTGGTGGGAGAGAGCTTTACAAAAATTAACCATGTGTCTTTAAAACTCTTGCTGTTGGAAAAGGGCAAGAGACTGACTCACTTAATTATGGCCTTCTTGGTTATTACCAGGCCACCCCATCATCAGGGGCCCTAGTCAGGGAATTCTTAGATTCCCACATAGATTTGATGGGCCTAGGCCTCTAATAGATCCCTCTCCCCACCATTACTGGCCACTTCCATCAGGAATGTCATCATAAACCCTCTTGTGGGCATCTCAAGACCATGCCCTCACTATAAAGTAGCAATGGAAGGGACTGCCCCACTCTGTGAAGGGAGGCTGGGTCAGCCTTCTCTGCCACTTGAGGAAAACTGGTTCTGAAGTGATTGCAGCCTAGAATGTCCCCAGCTGTGATCATGGACTTCGAGCTCAGACTGACAGGGACTCAGAGGCTACACAGATTTCCGTGCTAAATATGAATATATATGGGCCCTAGGTCAGATCTATGAGGTAACCAGTTCATTGTATTTATATACTTTCTTCACTTTTGGCAGCTACTCTTGGTTCTAATCCAACTTTCTAGCCCTAGTCTCAACTCTGGCACCATCTACCCGGACAGTATTTCTAGTCTACCTGCATGTTAGCTATCAAGCTCAAACAAAACTTACTAAAGTCATGGGCACCTAGGAACATACCTAAAATAGACTTCCTAGACTTTTTCTGCTCTAACATTCCTATTCTCATCTGCTCTGTTCCTAATCTTTGGTTCTTGTTCATTAATCATTTTGCCCTGCTTTATATCTCTCTTTTTTTTCTTTATTGGGAGGGGTTAATGGTTAACAGTCAGCAGTTAAATACAGTTGTTTGTACATGTGTAACATTTCTCAGTTTTCCACATAACAATTCAACTGCCCCCAGGTCCTCCTCTGCCATCATGTTTCAGGACCTGAACC
>NC_080173.1:14716498-14851498 GCF_950295315.1 Erinaceus europaeus
AACTTTTTATGTAAATTCCTTCATTTAATGGTGTGAACCCTCTCCCTCAACCCCCCATCCCCACACACACACCAGAGTCTTACTTTGGTGCAGTACACCAACTTCAGTCAAGTAGGGAAACTTCCTTGTGTTTGACTGTAATTAATTAAATGGATAGAAACAAAGAAAGTGAAAGAGAAGGGGAAGATGGAGAGGAAGAGACCCAGAGAGACATCTGCATCCCTGCTTGACCTATTGTGAAGCGCTCCCCCTGCAGGTGGGGACCGGGGGCTTGGACATGGGTCCTTTGGCATGGTAATGTGTGCTGACCCACCTGGCCTCAATGGGAAAACTTTTGAGGGATGAGATTGTTAATGAATCCTGACTCTCAGATCCCCCTTTTACCTAAGCACTTCTTGTTTGGGATTGAACTATGGCCAAGATACACAGCATTTCTAGCAAGAAAGGTGTAAGACCCATTCTCTGAAATGAAAAATGCTGAGCATTTTTAAAATTTTCATTGATTTCCACATGGTTGTATATTTGCTTCTTACTTATAATTAAATTCTTACTGGTTTATACATCAGTTGACAAAGATGACAAGAGAAAACTTGGTATGAAGTACTAGAGTTGATATTCAAAAAAAGAATTCTAACCAAACCTATCGGTAGTTTCAGATAATGTGTAGAGATACTGCTCTCAAAATGTATAGCAGTCACTTTAATGCCTAAGAACAAATAGTGAGAGTTTAGATAGTGAGGGATATAATGTCTGTATCTACCATGTGTTCCTATCTTTATTCAAATCTGTTTGTATTTTTATCACTGTGGGTGTCATTGCAAATAAATCAGAATGACCCCAGCCTAAAAAAGGCACCTGTACCTCCCAGTGGGCACAGACCTCTGACAAATGGCAGAGCAGGTATCTAGTGACCAGTCTCCTCTGTGGGAGACCCAATTAGGATGACAAAGAGGCCTACCAGGGAGTCCGGATTACAGTGTTGCCATTGAACAGTTATTTCTGTCTTCTGTTGGGACTAGTTTGGTCCCATCATAGAAATAATTATCACCATGAACCTGTTCTGTTTGTTTGTATTAAAATCCGTGGTGAAAAAAAAAAAAAAATGACTGAGAGCAGAGCCTGTCCTTGAAGTAGATAGGGAAACTCTATGCCCTAACTCCTCCTATGACTGTCTTGAAGTGACTCACACAAGAGTGGCCGGGTGGAGATGTAACTTCTTAGAACAGGAGTCTAGCCTTCCTTCTTGCCACCTGTGTCTCTAGCACCCCCCCCCATACTAAGGAAGAGTTCGTCCTTGCTCAGCTGTTGCCCCATTGCTGCACAGAAATGACGACAGGATGCTACAGCATCAGACATTTTCTATTTGATGTGTTAAATGGAGTACTTTCCTCTAAACATCAATTCGATTTTATCACAAGTACTTTTTCAGTTAGAAAGCCATCTATCTACGACCTCAGTCATGAAGGAAAATATTTTGTTTCTGAAACTTACTAATACAAGGTTAATAATAACCACTACTCTAAGTTGATAGGGATAAAACGCTCAGACCTTTCCTTTTGGTAGCACACCATTCTAATGAAAATTCTGTTTTCCTTCCCAGAGAGAGCCAGCTGAAGAGGCCTTGAAGAGTAATAATATGAATCTTGATCAGGCCATGAGTAAGTAAGATAATACACTTACAAAATACTTTCTTTAAAGAGCCCAATTTGTGAGATTCTGATTCCAGAAGCATTTTATTGCAGCCATGAGTTAAGGGAACTAGACCCACATGCCGGGTTTTACTCCATACCCATCAGACACTCGGGTCTTGACCAAAACAGGCTTGCTCGAGCCAGCAGAAGCATTACCATGGTAGCTGAGTACTCATTCTTTGAATTTGTTTTTCTTTCTCTCTTTTTCTTCCTTCCTTCCTTTTTCTTTCTTTCTTTCTCTCATTCTCTTCTTTAATTTTTTATTCCTGAGAGAGAGGTCAGAGTATTGTTATGTCATGTGTAGCTCCAACAATCCAACACCTGGCCACACATAAAAGCTTGACTGCACAGCCACCTGTCCAGCCTTGAGCACTTCTTATCAAGGAGCAAGCAACCCTTTTTGGAGCTCCTTTGAAAATACTATCAACTATGTTATCTCCATATAAGATACGGCCGCTTGCTGTTACTCGTGCTACTCATGATTTATAAAGTCACCATAAACACTGAATAGTAAATGCTGAGCCATTGGTCCTGGGGCGGGGGGGAATAAGAGTTAGGTAATGTGGCTATAAATTTCTTTGGCTTGTAGTCAGGTGCTAAGTGCTGTCAGCTTCACTGTCTTTTAATAATTAGCCATCTTTTTGTGAATCCACAAATTCACACTGATACTAAAGAAGTTGCTTGGCACTTCTAAGTGGTCTTACAAACAGAATCATCACTTCTCACATCCTTTCCACTTTCTTTTTTCTTCTTTTTTAAAATTATTTATTTATTTATTCCCTTTGTGAAGGGACCCCCCTGCAGGTGGGGATTCGGGGGCTGAAACCGGGATCCTTACGCCAGTCCTTGCACTTTGCACCACCTGTGCTTAACCCGCTGCGCTACCGCCTGACTCCCCACTTTCTTTTTTCATAGTGTTGACTCATTCACATTGAACTCATGGCCACTGTCTGTCAATACTAAACTCATGACTGAACAACATGTGTGTCTGGCATGTTTCTCTATAAGACACATCAGCCTTCTGCACTCAGGAATGCTTGAGAGCACTAGGCCTACATAGCATTTTGAACAAGGAAGGCACAAAAAAATACACTATGAGAAGACAGTCTTTTGCTATGTGAAAGCTGGAGTAAGAAGCCCAGCATTACCTTGTTTGACTTGAGCTAGGTATATATGTATCAGGCAGCTTCCATTTTCACCACTGGACATGTGTTCACAAAAGTGCCATGGTTCTGATTCAAATAAATTTTTATCAAGCACTTGTGAAGTGAATTCACAAGTTCAGAATCCACAAATAACATGGACCAATTTTATAATCATGTACATGTATGAAGACAGGTAGTGTAAGTTTCCAGGACAGAGAAGAGAGCTGGAAGGTAATTCTGACTCCTTAAAGTTGGAAAATAAAACAGTTAAAGTGAGCCAAACAATTCAGGTCACTAGACCGAAAGGCCCTGAGACAAAAGCTCTCTGTCGTCACTGTGCTGTATCACAGCATCCAGAAGAGTCCTTGCTCCTAATGAACTCAGTGACTCAACAGTCATGATTGTGGTGTAGGACAGAGGAGCTGGCTTAGGCAGGGCTTCCATGGTCAGTCTCTCCAAGAAAATGACTATTGAAATGTGTGTATAGAAAGGGATGTCCCTGGGGGGAAGACAGGCTGAGGGAGGGGAGGCCAGAGGAGGCCGTTGTGCCATTGTACTGGGAAGTACAGTTCTGGGGGGCTAAGGATGAGACGTAGCCTTATCCGGAACTGTCAGGACCCACAGCAGTGAGCTAAGCAGGGGCTGAGCATCTTGTTTTCTGAGAGTTAATGATTACTTCACCCTCCCTGAGGTCTGTTGACCATCTTATGCCCCACACTCAGAGCTAGTGCTCCCAGCATGTGTCCTGAGTGCTCTGTGTCCTGTGCTGCAGGTGCTCTGCTGGAAAAGAAGGTGGACATGGACAAGCGAGGCCTGGGAGTTTCTGACTACAATGGAATGGTCACCAAACCCCTTGGCTGCCGTCCACCAATCTCCAAAGAGTCTTCCGTGGACCGCCCCACCTTTCTTGACAAGGTATGAATTAAAGGAGTTTTGTGTTCATTTCTTAACGGGAGATATTTCTCATTTTACCTGTGTCATTAATGTAAGCCAGACTTAAAACATGCAGAACTGCAATGTTGAAGCAGCTTTTACCCGTAACATAATATAATGCACAGTAGTCCTCCCTTACCTGTGGGGACCCTGGGCAGATCCCTGTAACAAAGTCCTATATGTGGTTTCTTCTTGCATATACATACCTATGACCGAGTTTTATAAATTAGGGCAAGGATAGATAGATAGCATGATTGTTGTGCAAAGAGACTCTCATGCCTGAAGCTCTGAAATCCCAGGTTCAGTCCCCCATAAGCCAAAGCTGAACACTGCTCTGTTAAAAAAAGAAAAAAAACTTTTATAAAATAGACACAATAAGAAATTAACAATAGGGAGTCGGACGGTAGTGTAGCGGGTTAAGCATACTTGGTGCAAAGCGCAAGGACTGGAATAAGGATCCCACTCAAGCCTCTGACTCCCCACCTGCAGAGGAGTCACTTCACAGGCAGTGAAGCAGGTCTGCAGGTATCTGTCTTTCTTTCCCCCTCTGTCTTCCCCTCCTCTTTCCATTTCTCTCTGTCCTATCCAACAACAACATCATCAATAACAATAGTAACTACAACAATAAAACAACAAAGGCAACAAAAGGGAATAAATAAATATTTAAAAAAGAAAGAAATTAAGTTAACAGTAATACAAAATAATTGCAGTGTCATAGATATTATGTAAATGTGGCCTGCCTTTTAAAATACTTTATTGTGCCTAATATTTTCAGACCATACTTGACCCCAAGTAGCTGAAACCACCAAAAGTGAACCTCCAGTTAAGAAGAGACTAATGTATATGAATACTGAACTCAAAGAGACAGTATTATATTTTATATGGTGTGACTAAACATAAAAACTATTGAGTAAATTGAAAACCATCTTCATTTTATAGAATGAGCCTGGCTTGGTTATCTCCCTCAATTTTGTCCAATAAGCAAAAGGCATCAAATTTTTGCTTGACTGTGTTAATAATATAGGCACAGTTCCTCCCACTGGAAGTTAAGTGTCACATACTTAATGTCAGCAGTAGGGACCAGACTGGGTGGGTGTGGGTTCATGTCTAGAGTTCCAGGTTGGTCAGGCCACTTCAGAGATTTCTGCAGGTATCTGAAAGCCTCTAGGCCATTGGACCAGTCCCTTTATCTGCTTGGTCCTCGTCATATTTTCATGCATTAGTGCCCTGATTTCAAATCCAATCAGACTGATGAACCTGGGAAATAAAATTGGTTTAAGAAAGGACACGGGAGTCGGGCGGCAGCGCAGCGGGTTAAGCACAGGTGATGCAAAGTGCAAGGACCGGCGTAAGGATCCCTGTTCGAGCCCCCGGCTCCCCATCTGCAGGGGAGTCGCTTCACAGGCAGTGAAGCAGGTCTGCAGGTGTCTGTCTTTCTCTCCCCCTCTCTGTCTTCCCTCCTCTCTCCATTTCTCTCTGTCCTATCCAACAACAATAATAACTACAATAATGATAAACAAAAACAACAAGGGCAACAAAAGGGAATAAATAAATTTAAAATAATAATAATAATAATAAACAAGGGCAACAAAAGGGAATAGATAAATAATTTTTAAAAAGGACATGCACTAAAAGAACAGAGTTATGCAGATAACACTGGGCCTTGGCCTCTGTCCTCAGGAGTAAAGCATCTTCCACATCCTCCACTGAAGCTCAGGGGACCAGCCCGGAGGGAGGCTCAAACCTTCTACTCTGCACCAGATGGCAAAGTTAAATCCAAGATGCCCAGTTAATTGGAATTGCACATAAGCAGTGACTCATTTCTGGAGTATATATATTCTAGAATATTTCCAGCTTAACTCAGCATCCTGTATTTTTATTTGCTAAATCTGGCAACCCCAAGTGTGGGACCCGGAATTATTGCTTTGTTTTTAAAATGTGGAATAATGTTTCAGGATTGTGGATTAGATGAGATAAATTTTCTAAGAATCTTGCATATACTGTGACTTCAATATTTTTTAATTAATAGGACTGTGTTATATAAGTTATCCTATTACTGAGTTATCCTGTATGAAGCAACTATGTTGGTAGGTTAAAATCAGTTGAATGTCAGCAGAATTCAACCTAATGTATACAAGCCTTGGTAATAACTTATCAAAACGAACCGATTTATTTGAAAATAGTAGGTAGTTTTGCAAAGACTTTTGCCAGTATTCCCGTTTGTCTGCTGACTCCTACCCCTAGGCAGGATTACTGTGTATAAGAAGACTATTAGCTAATATATGTGTTTATAAACTCCTTTTATAAATGAAAACAGCATCTTAATCCTGTTTCTCTTTTTTCTTTTTCTCCCTCTTCTCTTTGCCCATGTCCTCCATTCTCTTATTCACACTTTTTTGATCTTTTAATTCTTTATTCATCCATATCCCTTTATATTTCCTTGGGAAACTGTTTTGTGCTTTGTCTGCTGATGGACACTGCACACAGCTCACCCTTTCTTTCTCCAATCAGGATGGCGGCCTAGTGGAAGAGCCCACGACTTCACCATTTTTGCCTTCACCAAGCCTGAAGCTCCCCCTTTCAAACAGTGCACTCCCTAATCAGGCCCTGGGTGGGGTTGCCTCAGGGCTGGGCATGCAAAACTTGAATTCTTCTCGACAGGTAAGGTTGTTGGGAGAGAGCTAGTGTGGTCTCTGTTTTACCTGCCATAAACATGTGTTTGAGACATAGACTTTCTTATTTCTAATGAATACTTAGAGTAAAATAAACTAAAAGTTAAATGTACAGAGGTAGTGGAACTACTAATAAGGAATTTACTGGTTCAAGAGTTGAATCCAGCTCTTGAAAATTAATCACGTTTTAGGAAATGCTTCAAAGTTAATATTTATTCTTACATGTAAAATTAAAACTGGTTGAATTAATATCTATGGTGCTAATTACTATTTGTCTTCAGATGCTAGATCCATTCATTAACCCAGATCATGTAGCCTTTCTTTTGACAAGTGAAATCTGATAGACACAGATCTGCAAGAAACCGCTGTGTTCCCTTCTTCCCCCAGAAATAGAGTTGACAGCTTTGGCAAAGTCCTCCATTTTCAGAGAGTCACTTTGGCTTTTTTTTTTTTTTTCTGCCTTTGACTCTCTCGGGGAAGATGAGAGTCAGCCAGATATTGCCCAAGGGAGCCACTGGGGATCTTGTTTGTCACTCCCTGTCAGTTGCCATGTTAGATGACATGGTATAAAATAGCGAGCGAGAACCTGTGCTTTCAGAGGAACCTCCCCTTTCACTGGTTTCACTGTGGCTAAGACAGACACAAGACTGTTGGGCCACCCCACTTGTCACAGCATCTGCTTGGGGAGACTTCTCTCTCCCACAGCTGACCTTAGCAGAGAGGGATGGTAGGTAGTTCAGTAGGAGTGTCGTCTGGGACTGAGTTCAGTGCTAGGTGACTCGTTCTCATAGAGCAAGAAGCACAACCGAAATCACCATTTGTCAAATCTTGTTGAATGGTTCTACTTCCTTTTTGAGAATGCTGCTGTTCTCTCAGGTTAATAATGCCCACACATTTCAGTACTCCTTAACTCATTTGGAAATGTGAACTTGCCAAATAGCAACATGGATTGCATTTGTTTGTGGCACTAAACTACTATCTTTTCAATGATTTTGATGTCCTTGGAACACTTTGAAACTGTTGTGTGACCTTTGTCATTGGAAAGCAGGCAGTGTCCTGGGTGGATTCCCCACTACCTAACCAATTTAACAGCATTTAATAAAAGCTCACGGTGGTACAAAGTGACAGTGTTAAGGAGACAAGGGCCTCTGCATTCATAATTAGAAAACGAGTTGTATCGCCCCTGCAAACAGTGTTCTGTAGCTCCCGCCCTGCGTCCCCATAGATCCCGAGTGGCAATCTGGGCATGTTTGGCAGCAGTGGAGCAGCACAAGCCAGGACAATGCAGCAGCCGCCGCAGCCCCCCGCGCCGCCTCTGAACTCCTCCCAGCCCAGCCTCCGCGCTCAAGTGCCTCAGTTTCTAACCCCTCAGGTCAGTCCTATGTCCAGCATATACCAGAAAGAGCTTCTATGGATGGCTTGCATTAGAACCTTCTGAAACACCTCCCTGTTAAGGCTTTCATGGTCAAATGTGTAAAGACCCAGGTTCAAAGCCCCCGTCCCCACCTTCAAAGGAAGAACAAGGGCAACAAAATGGGAAAAATGGCCTCCAGGAGTTGGATTCGTAGGGCAGCCACTGAGCCCCAGTGATAACCCTGGAGGCAAAAAAAAAAAAAAAAGTAGTAGCTATGCATAGCCTTCCCTGCCAGTCGGGAGAAAGGAGAGCCCAGGCAGCACCTAAATGTGTGCCAAGCCCTTGGAATCACTCAGGCCACTACCACTTATGACCCTGCCCAACCCAGGAGCTTTCTGTCTGTGCCTGAAGAGCAGAAAATACAGGCCCCTGGGTACAGGCAGCAGTCCCCGTCCCCACTCAGAAAACCAGTAGGCCCTCGGTGGTAGCCGTCTGTGTGCTCACTGTCTTCGTGTTGCTGCGTTGTACCATCAATTTTTTTTAATTGACTTAGCTTTTAGTTTAAATTCATTCTTTAAAAGAAAAAGCTTTACATAGGAAAATCAACTAAGTAACTAGTTTGTAATTCCTAGTAGCCATTAGAGCACATTAAAATAAGAAAATGTTCATCCATGTTTTAACCTAAAAACAATTTTCATAAATACTCTGCATAACTCATGTTATAAAGCATAGAAATAGCTGGTATATGGGCTGGGTGGTAGCGCAGCGGGTTAAATGCACGTGACACGAAGCGCAAGGACCTGTGCAAGGATCCAGATTCAAGCTCCCAGCTCCCCACCTACAGGGGAGTCGCTTCACAGGCGGTGAAGCAGGTCTGCAGGTGTCTGTCTTTCTCTCCACCTCTCTGTCTCTCCTTTCTGCATTTCTCTCTGTCCTATCCAACAACGACGACATCAGTAACAACAATAATAACTACAACAAGAAAACAAGGGCAACAAAAAGGAATAAATAAATAAATAAATATTTTTTAAAAGACGAAGAAAAAGAAATAGCTGGTGTCTGTCCTCTGCTTGGTTTAGGGCCTCAGGGCCTGAACCCACAGCTGAAGAGTTACCTGAATGGGAAAGCTATTGATAGTCAAGGTCAGGACTGGCAGAGCCACAGTGGATTTATATGTCTGCTTCCCGAAGATGGAACCATGAGAAGGGGCATGGTGTCCTACATGGAGTTTCTATGGGGACTGAGTCAAATACCTGAGGGAAGTACCTGGCTTCCACTGGTAAGACTCAAGCCAAAGGAGCATTACTTCTTTCCTAAGACTCCCTTCGCTATCTCCAGACCTTAAATTATGTCTTTCCATGTTGGCAGAGTATCATATCCATTACTAATAGTGACCCAGAGTCTTAGAAAGTTAATTTATGGGTGTCAGGCGGTAGCGCAGCGGGTTAAGCGCACGTGGCACAAAGTGCAAGGACTGGCTTAAAGATCCCCATTCGAGCCTCCGGCTCCCCACCTGCAGGAAAGTCGCTTCACAGGCAGTGAAGCAGGTCTGCAGGTGTCTATCTTTCTCTCTCCCCTCGCTTGTCTTCCCCTCCTCTCTCTATTTCTCTCTGTCCTATCCAACAATAACTACAACAATAAAACAAGGTCAACAAAAGGGAAAATAAATAAATAAATAAAATTTTTAAGTTAATTTATTGGAACTCAGATAGTGGGAATTTTGTGTGGAATTGTACCCCTCTTATCCTATGGTCTTGTCAGTATTTTTTATTATATAAATAATTTTTTTTTTAAAAAAAGTTAATTTATGGGACCAGGCAGTGTTTCCGTTCCCAAGGACCCATGTTCAAGCCCCTGCCCCACCTGCAGAGGGATAGTTTCACAAGTGGTAAAGCAGGGCTGCAGGTGTCTGTCTCTTTCCTTCTGTATCTCCCTCTCCCCTCTTAATTTTTCTATATCTAATAAAATAAATATAAATATAAATATTAAAGTTAATTTATGACAAAAATATTCAGAAGAAGAAAACTCTTGGGGCTGGAGAAACAGCATAATGGTTATGCAAAAGACTTTCAGGCCTAAGGCCCTGAAAAGAAAAAAAGAGAGCAACAAAAAAGAGATCTCTTACTTTCCCTCATTTCTTCCTGTTGACTATTAAAACACCCTCAATTTTTTATTTACGTTTTTAAATTTATTTATTTTTAAAAGGAGACATTAACAAACCCATAGGATAGAGGGGTACAACTACACACAATTCCCACCACCAGATCCCCATATCCCATCCCCTCCCTTGATAGCTTTCTTATTCTTTAACCCTCTGGGAGCATGGACCCAAGGTCATTGTGGGGTGCAGAAGGTGGAAGGTCTGGCTTCTGTAATTGCTTTCCCGCTGAACATGGACGTTGACAGGTCGATCCATCCTCCCAGCCTGCCTCTCTCTCTCCCTAGTGGGGAAGGACTCTGGGGAAGTGGAGCTCCAGGACACATTGGTGGGGTCATCTGTCCAGGGAAGTCTGGTCAGCATCATGCTGGCATCTGGAACCTGGTGGCTGAAAAGAGTTAACATACAAAGCCAAACAAATTGTTGAACAATTTTTTTAATTTACTTTTAAACTGTCATGATTTGAGTTTTTAATTGTCATGAGACAAGTATGTGTCATCTAATTAATTGATTTTGGATATCAAAAAACTTCTCAGAGTGCCTAATGGTTTACTTTGTGTTAAAACAGGTTCAAGCACAGCTTTTGCAGTTTGCAGCAAAAAACATTGGTCTCAACCCTGCACTATTAACCTCGCCAATTAATCCTCAGCATATGACGATGTTGAACCAGCTCTATCAGCTGCAGCTGGTGAGTGGATGCGTCTGTTCAGGTTCTCAGCAAAGGAACGTACTCTCACACAGATCTGTCAGCAGCGTCCCTATTTATGATCCAAGTTGCCTCGAGAGTGTGTTTTTTATGTCAGAGAATGTTGTTGAGACATGAAGTTTTTTAACTACTGAAAGATTAGGATTTTTTTTTTACTTCATTTTGTTTTAACTCAAATTTGTCAATTATTTGACCCCCTCTTGTTCAGGGTCTCCCAGATATCACCATCAGGTATATATATATATGGCTTCAGGATTGTCTCTGGGGCTCGATGCCTGCACTGCAAATCCACTGCTCCTGGTGGCCATTTTTGCCATTTTTTGTTGGATAGGACGGAGAGAAATCGGGGGGGGGGGGGGGGGAGAAAGATAGACACCTGAAGACCTGCTTCACCGCTTTTGAAGCTGTCACCCCCCCCACCCCCAGCTGGGATCATTGTACAGGTCCTTGCACTTCGTACTGTGTGCGCTTAACCCAGCACACCACTGCCCAGTCCCCCTTTCCCCCCTCCGTCAGGTATATTTTTAACTTGAGCTTTCAGCCCACCTTTCTCATCCAGCTTCTTATCTGAACCGTAGAATACAAGAATCATTTGAGTGACTAATTCTTTCAAGTGTAAATTCTTTCAAGGATAATATTCATAATACTGTCATAGATAATATTCATAATAATATTCATAATACTGTCATAGAATCAAAAGAGAGAAGTTACTTCATTGTATATAGCATATTCATAATACTGTCATAGAATATTCATAATAATATTCATAATACTGTCATAGAATCAAAAGAGAGAAGTTACTTCATTGTATATAGCAGATGCCTTAATTCCATCTCAGAATTCCTGTCAATAAAAAATTGTTGCAGGAGTCGGGCTGTAGCGCAGCGGGTTAAGCGCAGGTGGCGCAAAGCACAAGGACCGGCATAAGGATCCCGGTTTGAACCCCGGCTCCCCACCTGCAGGGGAGTCGCTTCACAGGCGGTGAAGCAGGTCTGCAGGTGTCTATCTTTCTCTCCCCGTCTTCCCCTCCTCTCTCCGTTTCTCTCTGTCCTATCCAACAACGACGACAACAACAATAATAACTACAACAATAAAACAACAAGGGCAACAAAAGGGAATAAATAAATAAAATATATTTTTTTAAAAAGTATAAAAAAAATTGTTGCAGCCTACTAGTCCTTGAGGATTTGTAACTTTACATATCTTGACTTTTTAATTTTCAACAATCTTACAGCTTTTACCGAAAAAAGTGCCATGATAGTGTATCCCTAGATACACACTAAATGTGTGTACATGAAAACATCAAGTTCATTCTTTACTGTGGTGCTCTGATTTATTTAGAAATCTTATTCAGCAGATATACCTCCTTAAAAATTATCAGAAATCATGAAGGGATGGGGAAAGACTTTAATAGACAAAACCACTGATGTCAAACCTTTACAGGAGAGTCCTTGGTTAATAATATTATATATATGTGTGTGTGTGTGTAGATATATATATATATATATATATATATATATATATATATATATATATATATATCACTGTATATTGTTTTATATTTTGTTCAGGAAAACTCATGAAGTAAAGTTATCCTAAGCTTAAGTTTTTGAATCTATAAGGATTTGCTTAATTTAGATGTTTTATTCTCTCCTGAATTGTAGATTAATAAGATATTTATATTTGTATGTTTTTTTTTGTTATTTGGATTCCATTTTAACAAATAACTTGTCAAAAACTGTTATAAGAAAAAGTTATGATATTCAACCAACACTTTGAAGCAATCAGATGGTCAAACCTTTGGTATACCCAAAAATCTCATAGCTGTTTAGCGAGCTTTGTAGCAGAGAATCTACAGTACAGGAGACCTCCCCTAGCTCCATGTTGATGTAACTCTTGGAAGTTCAGAGTCCCTTAATAAGTAGTATCCTGGCATTGTCATCTAGGACTACTCATCACCATGGTTCTGCCACTTGCAGCCATTCTGGACAACTTTCATCTATAGCAATGCATTTTTTTTAATTTACCCCCTTTTTACTTTTAGTTCATAAAAAAAAAAAAGCAGAAGAATTTTGTGGTTTGGGGTTTTGTTTCTCTCTCCCTACTGCCCCCCTCTTTTTCTCTCTTTCTTGTTTTAGCCAGAACACTACTCTCAGCTCTGGCTTATGGTATTTTTAGGGATTGAACCTGGGATCTCAAAGCCTCAGGCATGAAAGTTGTTGTGTAACCATTATGCTACCTACCCAATCCTGTTTTGCTTTATTTTATTCTTTTAATTTCTAAAATGAATTCTTTAACTTTTTATTGTTTTAACTTTGGTTTATAGTAGTACATTTTTTAAAATTTTATATTAGAGTTTCACATGAGAGAGAGAGGCCAGAGCACTGCAATAGTGAGGCTGTAACCAGGAAACTCAGACTTGTAAATCCCTGACTCTACCAGTTGAGCTACTCTTTGGCCACTAAAGTATAAGATTTTAGGTTTATTTATTTATAATCATCACAAGGACTTCACTGCTCCAGGCTGACCTTTTCAGAGAGAAAGACAGAGTAGTTGTGGAAAGGGGGTACAGACTGCAACAGTGCAGCAGATTACAGAGCTTCTCCCAGTGCTACAGGGGACAAGCTTGAACCTATGGGTCATGTGTGTGGCAAAGCAGTTTACTATCAAGTGAGCTATTTACTGGCCCAGTGTTTTAGGATGACAGAACCCTTCATGCTTGGCAATGTACTTAAGCCACAGTATGATAAGAGGACCAACTAACTTGGTTTTTTTTTTTTTTCTATTTTTACTTTTCACTGAATATACAAAAGTTGAGCCATTTGCTGATGACATTTTACTTTTTTCTTTCTGCCGACAGGCATACCAACGTTTACAAATCCAGCAGCAGATGCTACAGGCCCAGCGTAATGTTTCCGGACCCATGAGACAACAGGAGCAGCAAGTAGGTGTCATCCAATCGGGTTTTAGCTATTGTCTTCCCCAATGAAGTCCTACATTTCATTGATTTTTAAAATTTTTCCCTTGATAAACCTCTACTTTTAGAAGTCTTTGAGCCAGGGAATAGCTCATCTGGTAGAGCGCATGCTTTGCTGTACACAAGGACCATGGGAAAGCTCCACAAATGGAAGAGTAGTGCTGTGGTGTTTCTCTCCCTGTCTCTCTCTCTCTCTCTTTTTTTTTTTCCTTGTCATTACCAGGGCTTCACTACTCCAAGCTGACTTTTTTCAGATAGAAATAGATAGGAATAAGTGAGAAGAGAAAAAGCCATCAGAACACCAAAGGCCCCTCCAGTATGGCAGGGACCAGGCTTGAACCTGGGTCTTGCATATGACAGTGCTGGCACACTGTCCAAACAAGCTTTCTTGCTCTCTTGTCTCTCTGTTAGAAATTAAAGGGGGAGGAGGATATCTATCAGAGCATTAGGGTCATGTATGCAAGAAAGTCTGACAGGTTTGGTGAGAGTTGGCCCAGCCACTCACAACCCAGGTATAAAACTGGTGGAGAGTGAATGCACTTGGTCCGCAGACATGTGCTGGGTGTCCCTTCCAGCCTGCTCAAGTGTACTTGTCTCCCATCAGGTTGCACGCACAATCACTAACCTGCAGCAGCAGATCCAACAGCACCAGCGCCAGCTGGCCCAGGCCCTGCTCGTGAAGCCACCACCCCCGCCGCACCTGTCTCTGCACCCCTCTGCAGGCAAATCGGCCATGGACAGCTTCCCCCCTCACCCCCAGACCCCCGGCCTACCTGACCTGCAGACCAAAGAGCAGCAGTCTTCACCCAACACCTTTGCTCCTTACCCTCTTGGTGAGTCTCCACTAAGTGGCCATACTGGCTAAAGGGAGTGTTCAGTTCATGTGTGACCGCCAGGGCTGCACTCAGTGTCAGAAACATCAGGAAGAAAGCACAGTTCCAGTCAGTCACAGACTGAACAGCATTCTTGAGCTCTTGAGAGAGTTTAAAAGCAGGCTTATAAAGTGAGTCTGCTAAAGGTCACCTGCTACAGAGGTGAAAGTCGTCAGAGTGCTTCAGAATACTAGTCTGGCATCAATCACTTAGTAACGGGAAGGACTTAGAGAAAAATGTTGCTGGGTGTCTTCCTCATGTACAGATTTCTTTTTTTATATACTTTTTTTTTATTTCTTTATTCGGGAATTAGTTTTACACTCGACAGTAAATACAATAGTTTCTACATGCATAACATTTGCCAGCTTTCCATATAACAATACAACCCCCCATGTGCAGATTTCTTAGAGTGTCATTACACAAGCCTAGATGGTGGGACCCACTGCACACCTAGGATATGGGGGGAGAGGTGCTAGTCTATATGCAGTTCATCCCTGACAAGAATATTGTTAAGTAGCACAGGACTGTAATTAAAACTGAAGGGGTGTCTAGTCTGGTGAGTTTCTATGAAATATCTGAAGGCCAGAAAAGATTTTGCTAATTCTTTGGACTCAAGAAATTTAGGCAGCCTGGGCTAGGGAGACAGCATAGTGGTTCTGCAGAAGACTTAATTGTCTGAGGTTCTGAAGTCCCAAGTTTAGTCCCTGGCAGCTCATATACCAGAGTCATATCTGGTTCTTTCTCTCCTCCTATCATTTTTCATAAACAAAGAGAAACTGTGAATACTGTTTACAAAAAAGAGTCACTGGTCTCACTTAATAAAAGGCTATTATCATTTCATCTTATTTCAGGAATACTATTCCTAGAACGTGTTATTAAGAAGAACGTGTTATTAAGTTGGGGGCGGATAGCTAGCATAATGGTTATGCAAAGAAACTCTCATGCCTGAGGCTCCAAAGTCCCAGTTTCTATACCCTGCACCACCATAAACCAGAACTGAGCAGTGCTTTGTTTAAAAAAAAGGAGAAGACGACAGGGCCAGGCAGTAGTGCTGCGGGTTAAGTGCACATGGCGTGAAACACTAGGATCTGTGCAAGGATCCCATTCAAGCCCCTGACTCCCCACCTGCAGAGGGGTCACTTCACAAGTGGTGAAGCAAGTATGCAGGTATCTTATCTTTCTCTTCCCCTCTCTGTCTTCCCCTCCTCTCTCAATTTCTCTGTCCTATCCAACAACAACAATAGCTATAACAACAATAACAATAACAACCACAACAAGGGCAACAAAATGGGAAAAATAGCCTCCAGGAGTTTCATAGTGCAGGCACTGAACCCAGTGTACATGTTCCAATGCACAAGAACCCAAGTTCGAGCCCCCAGCCCCCACCTATAGGAGGAAAGCTTTGAGAGTGGTGAAGCAGTGCTGCAGGTGTCTTTCTGTCTATCACCTCCTTCCCTCCATTTCTGTTTCTTTTTTTTTCCTTTTTTAATTTTTTAAAATTTTATTTTATATTTATTTATTTATTCCCTTTCGTTGCCCTTGTTGTTTTATTGTTGTAGTTATTGATGTTGTCGTTGTTGGATAGGACAGAGAGAAATGGAGAGAGGAGGGGAAGACAGAGAGGGGGAGAGAAAGATAGACACCTGCAGACCTGCTTCACCGCTTGTGAAGCGACTCCCCTGCACGTGGGGAGCCAGGGCTCGAACCGGGATCCTTATGCCGGTCCTTGTGCTTTGTGCCACCTGCACTTAACCCGCTGAGCTACAGCCCGACTCCCTCTAACTGTTTCTAACTCTCAGGCCGAAGTTGAAAAACAAGATCAGAAAAGAAAACACAAGTAGAACCTGTAATGGAATTGGCGTATCGCACCAAAGTAAAAGACTCTGGGGTGGGTGGGTGGGGAGAATACAGGTCCAAGAAGGATGACAGAGGACCTAGTGGGGGTTGTATTGTTATATGGGAAACTGGGGAATGTTATGCATGTAAAAACTAGTGTACTTACTGTTGAATGTAAAACATTAATTCCCCAATAAAAAAAAAATCAGAAAAGAAAAGAAAAAAAAGATAATTTCTTTGTAGGTGGTTATGCAAAGAGACTCTCATGCCTGAGGCTCGAAGTCCCAGGTTCAATCCCCCGCACCACAATAAGCCTGAGCTGTGCAGGGCTCCGGTGTTTCTCTCTGTGTCTTTCTCTCTCTGCATCTCTTCCAAAAATAAAGTAAATAAAATACTTTTAAAAATGTTTTTAAAAA
Source organism: Erinaceus europaeus (assembly GCF_950295315.1). NCBI lineage: Eukaryota > Metazoa > Chordata > Mammalia > Eulipotyphla > Erinaceidae > Erinaceus > Erinaceus europaeus. Next base: position 14,733,259 of record NC_080173.1, read on the forward strand.
ATATAATCTCAGGACAAAAGTTTTTTTTTTTTTTTTTCTTTTCCTCCAATCAACATTAAAAGTTCCATTATGGAGGCTGGGCAGTGCTACCCTCTTGAGCACTCACATTACCATTGATAAGGACCCAGGTTCAAGCCCCCCATCTACAGGGGAAAAGCTTCGCAAGCAGTGTGCCTCTTCTTCCCTCTCTATCTCCTTTCCCCTCTCAATCTGTCTTTGTCCTATTAAATAAAGAAAATTGCTGCCCAGAGTGGTAGATTCACCGTACAGATCACATAAATATTCTAGTTAAGATACCTGGCCATGAATTTAGACTGAGGTTGGGTGCCAGAGATAGCTCAGCCACAAGAGTGGGTGCCTTACTATGGGCAAGCACCCAGATTTAGACCCTGGCACCACAAACTGGGGTAAGCTCCATGGATGGTGTTGTCTCTTCTGTCTAAATTTTTTAAATAATGAAAAAATTAGCTCAAGAGTGATAGGATTGCACGTGTGTGAAGCCAAACACTGTGGGGGTGGGGCGGAAGAGTGAGATTGAGTCTCTAGAAGAATTCCAGAACGTCATCGCTCAGACAAAGGCGAAGCATATCCTGACAGTGCCTTCATTTTCAGCTGGACTGAACCCGAACATGAATGTCAGCAGTATGGACATGACTGGTGGTTTGTCAGTGAAGGACCCATCCCAGTCCCAGTCGCGCCTCCCTCAGTGGACACACCCCAACCCAATGGATAACTTGCCCGGTGCTGCTTCTCCTCTTGATCAGAACCCTAGTAAGCATGGTAGGTCCCAACTAAAAACTCGTCTTTCTAAAGATTCAAATGACAGAGAGTAGAATTGAAAAGGTGTGTAGAGGGAACTGGCTGGTGGCACACCTGGCTAAGTGCACATATTACCATATGCAAGGACCTGGGTTCTAGCCCCTGTGCCCAACTTGTAGGGGGGACACTTCATGAGCAGTGAATCTTCACCCTCTATCTCTTCCTCCTTGCTCAGTTTCTCTCTGTCCTATCTAATAAAATGGGGAGTGGGGAAGGAAGGCCACCGGGAGCAGTGGATTCATAGAGCCAGCACTGAGCCCCAGCAATAACTCTGGTGGCAATTGTTAAAGGGAGGAGGGGACCAGGACATGGCACACCTGGTTAAGTGCACACAATAAAGTTTGCAAGGACCCAGGTTCAACCCCCTGGTCCCCACCTGCAGGGAGAAAGCTTCCCAAGTGGTAAGGCAAGGCTGCAGGTGTCTCTTTTTCCTTCTCTATGCCCTCCTCTCTCAATTTTGCTCTGTCTCTATCCAATAATAAGTAAATAAAAATATTTTTTTTTAAGTATGTAGGCTTCTTAGTCAATGATCAAAGTTCTTGAAACCTCAAACAGTAGGTATAAGCTACAAATCCAGAAGTTCTTGAAAATGCAACAAATGTAGGTAATAGCCTAGATATTAACACTTTTCATTTTTTCCATATTCTTCAACAACAACAAAACAGTGAGTCTATTGAAAGGAAATTTTTCTATGAAATAATAAAGAATTTAGAAAAGAGGAAGAAACAGGCTGGGAGAGAATTCACCTGCTAGAGCCTGTACCTTACCATGCACGGAGCCTTGGGTTTAAGCCTTGTCACCACTTGGCATCACCGTGGGCAGCACTGGGAGTGATGCACCATGACAGTGGAGTGGAGCTATAGCATCTCCCTGTTCCTCTGCCTGAAAAAGTTGGCCCGGGAACAGTCAGATCACACAGACATGAGCCCTCACACCCACACAAAAGGAGGAAGAAGGAGAAGAAGAAACAAAAGTGCTAATGGAAGCTATAGGAAGTAACCTCACTATTAAACAGTAAACTTGGTTTTAAATCTCCTGGCAGCATAAACTAGCAAAGTAACTTTAATACTTACGTACATAATTCTCTTAATATAAAGCACTTTGCAAAGAAAATGTCCATTTCTCCAAGAAAACCATCACATTCTCTAGGCATGTTCCTTGACAGAGAGAGAGCACAGTCATTCATACGCAGTTTGGGATCTTAGTTGATACCTATGCTTCCATTCACCTAGCTTGTCCTTCCAGAGTAAGGGCAGCAGAGGGTGGGTAGGATACAGAGAGCAGGTAGCTGGGCGGTAGCGCAGCGGGTTAAACACAGGTGGCACAAACCGCAAGGACCTGTTCAAGTCCCCAGCTCAAGTTCAAGTCCCCAGCTCCCCACCTGCGGGGGGGGGGGTCACTTCACAAGCGGTGAAGCAGGTCTGCAGGTGTCTGTCTTCCTCCTCCTGTCTTCCCCTCCCTCTCCATTTCTCTCTGTCCTATCCGGCAACATCAGTAACAACAACAACTACAACAATGATAAAAAAATACAACTAGGGCAACAAAAAGGAAAATAAATAAATAAAAAAATTTTTTTAAGTTTGGGCTAACTGAAATTCACTTGTTCTCAGAGAATGTGGGACAATCCAAGACTGATGGTTTTTGTATCTCTGCAGAGGACATGTTCTAGCGCCTGAGTGAGGGTCTCAGCATGTGCCCTATTCCCTCAGCTTTATCTTCTGCTTCCCTGCAGGTGCTGTCCCTGGAGGTCTAAGCATTGGGCCTCCAGCTAAGTCCTCCATTGATGACTCCTATGGCCGGTACGATTTAATCCAGAACAGTGAGTCACCAGCCAGTCCTCCTGTAGCTGTTCCCCATAGCTGGTCACGTGCCAAATCTGACAGCGATAAAATCTCAAATGGCTCCAGCATCAGTTGGCCCCCAGGTAAGACTATGCAGCACTACTGTGCTACACAGACCAGAAAGTGCCCCAGGTCTGAGAGCAGTTAAGCTCCGAGAAACCACAATCTGAGCTTGGAAACTAGAAACTGCAATCCCGGTTTCTAGCTTTTTCATTGGAAATCAGTTTATCAGAAAACTTGGGGTGTGGTTGGTGCTACAATTTTTTTCTTTTTTCATATCAAAACCCCTGGGTTCATAGAGGAAGTAGGAGGAGATGTCAAGGCTGTTTTAAGCCTTTTATCACACCATCTGCAACGGTCTTAATGCAGTAGCTATAATACCTGGTTCTGGTTTGTTCTAGAGGACTGATGATACACTACACGTCTAAATGTCCCTGCTGGGGAGCCAGGCGGTGGCCACCTGGTTGAACACACATATGCGGGTTCAAGCCCTCTTTAACACCTGCAGCAGAGACGTTTCACGAGCAGTGAAGCAGGTCTACAGGTGTCTCTCTTTCTTTCTCTTTTGCTCTATCACCCCCTCCCATCTCAATTTTTCTCTGTCCTACAAAATAAAATGGAAAGAAAAAAGGAAAAAGGAGGCCAGGTGGTAGCACAGTGGGTTAAGCGCACATGGTGCCAAGTGCAAGGACCAGTGAAAGGATCCTGGTTTGAGCCACGGCTCCCCACCTGCAGGGGGGTATCTTCACAAGTGGTGAAGCAGACCTGCAGGTATCTATCTTTCTCTTCCCCATCTCTGTCTTCCCATCCTCTCTCTCGATTTCTCTCTGTCCTATCCAACAACAACAACAGCAATAACAACAACAATGAAAAACAAAAAGGGCAACAAAAGGGAAAAAATAGCCTCCGGGAGCAGTGGATTCATAGTGCAGGCACCGAACCCCAGCAGTAACCCCGGATACAAAAAAATAAAAAGGAAAAATAACTGGTGGCAACAGTAGTGCCAACACCCAGCCCCAGCAATAACCCTGGTGGCAATAAAAGTAAAAAAATAAGTAGTCCTTCTTAATATAACAGATTATAAAAGTTCCCATAAACTATTGTGAAGTAACATTGAAAGCACTCTAATGTGTGACTTTGTATTTTGAGTTGAATTTTTTTTAATATTTCAGAATTCCATCCTGGAGTTCCATGGAAAGGGCTTCAGAATATAGATCCTGAGAATGACCCTGATGTCACTCCTGGAAGTGTCCCCACGGGGCCTACTATCAATACCACCATACAGGATGTCAACCGCTACCTCCTCAAGAGTGGAGGTGAGGAGGGGCCTGCCTTTCGAGGTGCCCAGGGTGATGGTCTGAACTGGGATGGTGTAATACAGGAACATTTGAGAGGCACCTTCTTAGCCATAGGATACAGCATGAAAAGAAGTCAGGTAGTTCTTACCAGGGAAATTGAGACTGATCTGGGCTGTAGTTAAGGGAATATATTATAAGATCACAGCATCACTCACCACACTTTGAAGTGAAAAGATTTCCATTTTCAAGGAAGTCTCTTTATCCTGAACTGGAAAAGAGTTGGCCCTTTATCCATCCATGTCATATTCCTTTTCATAAGAAGCCTGGTAAGAAGACGGAAACTGTCTCCAGGGCTTTCTTCCTTGCACAATCTCATGATGCTAAATTTGGCACACCCTGTGTCAGGCTCCAGATCCAGTAGGAGGAAGTGGTAAGCTGAGCTGTGAAGTTACAACACAGAGACAGAAATTTCAAATATGCAGCCGAGGAGGGCAGTTGGCACACCTGCCCCTACAGCATGCGGTGGAAAGTTCTATGAGTGCTGTGACTGAAGAGTCCGCCAGCCTAATATGGTCACTGTGCACACGCATGAGCAGGGGCATATCTTGATGCAGAAGTCTTGCTCAGACAGTGTCGGGCTACAGGAGCCTGAATCCCTTGCTGCTTCCTACCCCTCCGTCTCCTTGGCCCCTGCTTTTGCTGCTTTCCAGGGATCTAACACAAAAGGTCATGTTATTGAGTGGCCAGCTTCATTCAAAGCACAGACAAAGAAAAAGGAAAAATACTAAGGAAACCAGAAAGAAAATGATGAGAAATAGTCACTGACTTTTTGATATTGGCTTACTTGATTTATAAGATGATTTTCTACATTCTTCGACAGACTGTGGTAGGTTTTTGTTTGTTTTGTTTTCTTATGATAGAAGGAGAGAGAAAAGTGAGTACTATTCCAGCATTCATGAAATTCTCACTGCTTTCATGGTGTAGCAGAATTTAAGCCTAGGGCCTTGTGCATAGACAGGTGCTTTACTGATAAGTTACCTCCTGCTCCTGCTGGGGCTTTTAATATTCTTTTATCTACTGAAACTGGAATTGAATTCTGATTTCATATTAAAATTTTCATTGCCCAATTTGTGTATGTTACTTGAAGTTTAAATACTTCTGCATTGACTGTTAACCAGAATGACAAAATGCTAACACTTAATCTAGAAAGAAAATTAAACTATAACTCATGGAACAGATCCCTCTCTTGAAACTAAAATCTTAAAAACTACAAGAGTATTAAAATCTATTTATTTTTATTATTTTTATATTTATTTATTCCCTCTTGTTGTCCTTGTTGTTTTATTGTTGTAGTTATTATTGATGTCGTCGTCGTTGGATAGGAAAGAGAGAAATGGAGAGAGGAGGGGAAGACAGAGGGGAAGAGAAAGATAGATACCTGCAGGCCTGCTTCACCGCCTGTGAAGCGACTCCCCTGCAGGTGGGGAGCCGGGGCTCGAACCGGGATCCTTACGACAGTCCTGTGCTTTGCACCACATGCGCTTAACCCACTGTGCTACAGCCCGACTCCCTAAAATCTATTATAACCAGAGTTTACAAGTTACTGGAATAGAAGTCTCATCATCATCCCTGTATTACAAAAGAATTACAAATGAGAGGGGACTCAGAAACGGTAGATGAAAGTGGGGAAAGAAAAGCATAGCTAGAAGTTTGGGGTTTTGTTTCATTTTACCTTTTAATTTTGTGCATATAGGGCTGGGGAGATGGAAATCTGAGGTGTAACATGAGGAAGGTTTCTCTGTATTAACTTTTTTAAAAAGTCTTAATTCAAAGGAAAAATTCATGTGCTCCTATTAGTCTCTGATGTATTTTAAACATTCTAATAATGGAAATTCTCTCCTCTCGTGCCTCTAACCCCATCTTAGAAATTCATGGAATTTTCTGGTTTTACCTCCCTGGCCTCTGAGTGGAACAGGGACCCAGAGAAAGAGATATCCAGTGTCTTCCCTGTCCATGATCTTGACTATATCATGCTTTGATTTTTTCATCATCTATCCAAAATGGCAGCTTTGATTGCATTCTTGGTTCTTAGGACCCTCGCATGCCAAGTTAGAGGGCTGACCCAGCACGCCTGCTGCCCTCTTTCTTAGTGCCGTGTCTGGTTCTGCAGGGTCTTCCCCACCATCATCTCAGAATGCCACGCTGCCTTCCTCGAGTGCCTGGCCGCTCAGTGCCTCCGGCTACAGTCGCTCTTTCAGCAGCCTTGCGCCCGCACCTAGTATTACAGGTATGCACCTGGCCTCTCAACTCACAGGTAGCTTTTTCATTCTTTCTCCAAACAAAATGGATTGGCCAGATTTTCCCATGTTTGGTTAACTCCCTGAGCTGAGCTGGGAGGCATCTGAAGTGCTGGAGAGCGGGCTGGCCTTCCTGGCATGGGTGCTCTGCCCAGGGCACTATGCCTAGAATCCACTTAAACTCGGGGACTCTCCTCCTTCCCTTCACCTGTGGCTACAGAACAGCAGGTGAACAAGGTAGGAAAGACATGGTGGTAGTAACGACTCAAGAGTTTGCGGCTACTGAGGTTCACCGTCAGAAATGAAGGGGACTTGAGCAAACCACACGGCTAACTCCCAGTGCCCAAAGCATCCCATTAGCGGGTAACTGTGGTACTTGCATTGTTTCTGTATTATCATAGGTTATACAAATCTTTCAAGTAAGAAATTTCTGTCATAAAAACATAAGAGGAATTTGAATCTGAAAAGAATATAAAGAAATGTGGACAAAGTATATAGCAAATTTGTAAATAGAGAACTTAAATTAGGAGTGTTGTTCACAAGTCTCATCACATGTATTTATGTATCCTGTTAACCTCACTCAGACTTGTTAAGTGGTCTAAGCGTGCTATGCAGCATGTGCTCTAGGAAACCTTGCAATACCACTGTTAGAGTAGAAAGTAATTCTACTCAGTGCGCCCAGTCAGTGACTTCTCTCTAAAGCAGTCACAAAGACCACAGGCTGTAAGGTGCTAAGAGAGAGAGGGAAGAGAGAAGGATCTTCTAGACTGTTCTCATTCCTTTTAATACTTATTCTTCCTAATATTTACAAAGGAAATATATGTAGACTTATAATACTTTCAAAATCATGTAGCTAAAGAGAAGATAAAGCTATCTTCTCTTTTGTTTTATAATATATATATATATATAATTTATTTATGATATAGAGTGAGATAGAGGGGGAAGGGGGAGATAGACACCTTGCAGCACTGCTTCACTCTTTCTCCCTACAAGTGGGAACCAGGGGGGCTTAAACCCAGGTAGGCGCACCACCACCTGGCCCCCAAACCATCTTTTCTTTATATGATGCAATCTTTCGTGGTGTTTCTCTGATATGTGTGACACTGTTACTAGACTAGCACTTATTCCACGTGTAGTTAGTGCTGATGGCCAGGGTTGAAGTAGAACCCCACCCCACCCCCCGCCCCCGCCTCCATGGAGTCTATCAGCCTATTCACAGAGTGCTGCTCCAGGAACTCAGCCAGACCCTCTGTGCCCTGGGCTGCCGGTGCAGGCCTGACAGCCTCTGGAGCCCTGGGCATGTGGGGACTGAGGTGATGGTCATGTCATCTCCTAAGGAACCATACAACACACTTTGCCCAACCATTGTGCTGAGGTGAACCATCGGCCCCCCTTCCTATAGAGCACAGAGGGTCTGTCTAAAAGCTACAAAAGATTATGCTGGTGGTCGGTATGGGTACAAGTGGGTTATATTAGAAGGAGCTTTTTTTCTCTGAACAGGGACCAATACTTAAAGAAATCACATAGAGTCTATATACATTAGACTTTGTATATCACAGTAAAAAGTATGTTTGAAGTTAACTTTAAAGTTGAACTACAGAAAGGTTGTTTCCTTGGTGGTAAGCTCATGTCTGGTACACATTACAAATGGACTAAAGTGTGAGAAATATGGACCAGGTCTATACTGGGCACAGGCAGGCTGTGTGTCTTAGCAGAAATTCAGGAGAGAGAACACACCGTGGTTCTGGTGAGAGAGCTCTTTACTTGGTGTTTCCTTGTATCAAGCAGTCTGCTGGTGCCAGAGCACTTGGTAAAGTCGCCCAGACACTGCAGTGACTCTGCTCTCTTTGCTCCATTTCTCTGCTCTCCAGGTAAGCTGTCAGACATTAAATCAACGTGGTCCTCTGGCCCTGCCTCCCACACGCAAGCCTCTCTATCTCACGAGCTGTGGAAGGTGCCCAGAAACACTACTGCACCCACCAGGCCACCTCCAGGGTTAACCAATCCCAAGCCTTCCTCCACCTGGGGAGCCAGCCCCCTCGGCTGGACCAGCTCTTACTCCTCAGGTGCACACCAGTCCTCCTATTTGGGGGCCTGAGGGGGGGGGGGTGGAGGGGTGGGAGGGCCTGTTTTGTTTACCTTTTAGGGAATATGCTATTGGTTTACCCTTCAGCTCCTCTATAAGGACTCCAGTACCTTGAAAATGGGTAGGAGGGGGCCAAGGGGTCCTCATTCAGCTCACTAACAGCCCAGTGCTACAGCCCAGTGTTCTTAGCATCAGCCCAGTGTTTAAGCCCTTCCCATGTTGCTCTGAGCTTAAAGGTCCGTCCCCACAGTCCCACTTCCCCTCAAGGAACCACATTGGATCCTGAGAGGAGGCCGGTTCAGCCCCTCAACCAGCACAAGGGCCCGTTACTTTGATACTTGTTTTTTCCTTTTGTCACTGGTACTTAGGGCCTTGCAGGACAAAAGCCCACCAGAGTGCAGATTGCTTCCTCTTGGGCCCCTGCCCTGAACTGATGGTGAGAGAATGCAGTGCAGACTTAAGAAACTGAGCTGCACCTACTACAGACGAACTGAAAAGAGTTGCTATGGCCTTTTAATAAGCAACCCTAGGGTGGGGATAGATAGCATAATGATTATGCAAAGAGACTCACACCTGAGGCTCCAAAGTTCCAAGTTCAATCCCCCGCACCGCTATAAGCCAGAGCTGAGTAGTGCTCTAGTAAAAAAAAAAAAAAAAAAAAAAAAAAACCTTATAGTGTGTGTATTTTAATTATTAAAAGTACAATGTTAGAATGTTACTTGTAAGCAAGGGGTAAAATTCTGAAGTAGAGCCCAGAACTTCCCTTCCTTAGTCATGTATCTGCCTACCCCCAGGAGGGTCTGTAACTGTGAGATTGATGTTTATGAAACAAAAAGATGATGTGGGTTTTCAAAGGTTTCTAAGCAGCCCTAGTGTCTGTGCTGACATTCAGCGTGGCAAGATGAGAGAGACGTGGGAAAGAGCTGTGTGGCTGTGGCATGACCTTGTTAACTGAGCTCTCCCTGGGCTTACACAGGTTCTGCTTGGAGCACTGACACCTCAGGAAGAGCAAGCAGCTGGCTCGTTCTTCGGAACCTCACACCCCAGGTATGAGTTGGGGGGGGGGTACTGCACAGTATCCTCACTAAGTCTGAGCATTTTGTCTAAGACCCCAAAGGAGTCCCCACCTTCCCGCAATCACATGGGTCTCTGAGCTGGGTCTCCTTGTTCAGGCATCAAAAGCTGTTGTTGTTTTTGTTGTTGGATAGGACTGAGAGAAATCGAGAGAGAAAGGGAAGATAGGGGGAGAGAAAAATGGACACCTAGAGGGATAAAAAAAGCATACCCACTCACTGACTTGTGTTCCCACTTCCCAGTTACCCGTGCTCCCCTTCCCCAAGCCTGGTAACTGCAGCCTCCTCTCTGGGGTTCTCTGATGACAGAGTTCAGGCCCAGAGTAAAGATAGTTCAACTGCTATGCATCAGAGTTGAATGCCTGAGGTCCTCGGTTCTGTCCCCTGTGTTGCATGTAATAGAGTCATGCTCTGCCATATCTGTCTGTCTCTATTTTCTGTCTCATGTGAATCGCCTTCTCTCATATATAATAAAGTAAAAGAAATTTAATGAAATAAAGAACAGAGAAAGTCACCCAGCAGCAGTGGTGTAGTGCATATATGAGGCCCTCAGCTATCCCTGTGCAATGCACAGGCCAGGAGACAGTGCACCCAGTGATGTGCGTGCCCTGCTGTGCTGCATGACAGCCTGAGTTCAGAGCCCCAGCTGCACATGAGAGCTCCATGGATGGCACTGGGGAGGCTCCATGTTGATGGAGCAGTGCTTGGTACCCGCCCCCCCCCCGCCCTGATCCCTCAGAAAGATAATAAATGAAAAAAGTGGACCCTGGAAGGCTTCTCATAGTCATGCATACCTGAGGCCCTGGGCTTACTGCCCAGGATCACATTTTAAAATTAAGTCACTAAGATGGGGCCACCCTCTCTGAAATGTTAATCTCACATAGTAAGTAAACCCTTTAAGAACAAACGTTCCCCCAGTGCTAGTGCCCCCAACTTCCTCTTGTTTTTTTTAAATTATTTATAAAAAAGGAAACATTGACATAAACATAGGATAAGAGGGGTACAGCTTTGCACAATTCCTACCACCAGAGCTCCGCATCCCACCCCCTCCCCTGATAGCTTCCCATTCTATCCCTCTGGGAGCATGGACCCAGGGTCATTGTGGGGTGCAGAAGGTGCAAGGTCCGGCTTCTGTAACTGCTTCCCTGCTGAACATGGGCGTTGGCAGGTGGATCCATACTCCCAGCCTGTCTCTCTCTTTCCCTAGTGGGGAAGGGCTCTGGGGAAGCGGGGCTCTAGGACACATTGGTGGGGTTGTCTGTCCAGGGAAGTCTGGTCAGCATCATGCCAGCATCTAGAAACTGGTGGTTGAAAAGAGAGTTAACATACAAAGCCAAACAAATTGTTGAGCTCTTAAATGTCCTTGTTTTCTTAAATGTCCTCTGCATCTTCCCCCCAGATTGATGGCTCCACCCTCCGGACGCTGTGTTTGCAGCATGGTCCTCTCATCACATTCCACCTGAACCTGACACAAGGCAACGCCGTGGTCCGGTACAGCTCCAAGGAGGAGGCTGCCAAGGCCCAGAAGTCCCTACACATGTATGTCTCCACTGCTGCTCAGGAGCTCTGGGCTGGGGGTGGCTTAACAGTGTCCAGACCTTAAACAGCACCACAGGCGCAGACTGTGCTCATCTCAAGGTCCTGGAGGCACGTGGCAGCAGGGTCAGTCTCTCAAGACCTCGCCTCCACTTGCAGACAGCTGCCTCCTCCTTGTCCTCACAGCACAGCTTCAGTCTGTGTCCTAACTTGAAAGACCCTTCTGTTCATAAACAGATGCATCCTGAGGGGCCAGGAGTTGTAGTTCCATACCACAGTGCTGCTCCGTCATCCGCTGGAGCTCCACTCTTCCGCTAGTGACGCCCATGGTGCTTTCAGGCAGACCCAGGCCTCATGGGAAGTTGTGACTACTCAGTGAGCTATCTCGTGGCCCTAGATGCCTTTTATTTCTTATTTGTTTATCTTGCTAGGCTGCTCTGGCTAAGACTCACAGTATCATGTTGAACAAGAGTAGTGAGAGTGGGCACCCTTGTCTTCTTGATTTTGAAGTAAAAGCTCTCAGCCTCACTGTGAGTGCTTTGTGATGTGTGGGCTTTGTGTTCCTGAGGTACGCTCCTCATATGCTCTGTATTTATTGAAGGCTGCTTACTATGAAACAGTGCTGTGCTTTGTCAAGTGCCTTTTCTGCATAATCATCCATTGAGATGATTGTGCCATTTATTTTGTAGTCATCTTCAGGGCCTCACCACTCTGGGCCGGCTTTTTTCAGATATAAGAGACAAAGAGGCAGAGAGAGAAACCACACCACCAAAGCTGCTTTCAATGCTGTAGGGACAGGGCTTGAAACAGGGTCACACGCACAGCAAAGCAGTGCGCTATCCAAGTGAACTCTTTGGCTGGGCTAATTATGTATTTTTATCTTTAATTATGTTAGCACGGTATATAGCACATTTAATGATTTGTGAATGAATATTATTAGACCATCCTTGCATTCCAGGCATAAGTCTGTGAGATGGGAACAGATCCCTAGGAACATCTGACTTATTTGACCATGTTTATGATCCTTTTCTATGCTTGTGCGCTGAGATTGCTAACATTTTGTTAATAGTTCTGCATCTGTGTTCATCAGGGATATTGGTCTATAGTTTTCTTCATTGAGTGGATTTGGTTTCGTGGCAATGCCGGCCTCTTACATGAATATGGAAGTATACCCTCCATCAGGTTTATTCTGAAGTTTGAGAGTTAGTGTTAATTCTTCTGTAAATGCTGATAAAATTCATGGGTAGTCATCTGGTGCTGAACTTGTCTTTGCTAAGGCTTTGACCAATCAGTCTCCTTACACATTACTAGTCTCCTCAACTTGTCCTTCGTGAATCATCCTAGATAAGTCATACATTTCTAGGGATTTGCTCACATCTTCCAGAATATCCGAACTGTTGATATATAAATGTTTATAGTAGTTTCTTACTGTCCTGTATGGTGCCCAAGAAACCAGCTCTTAGTTTCACTGCTGCCTTGATCTTTTAGGTGTGTTCTGGGAAACACTACCATCCTGGCCGAGTTTGCTGGTGAAGAAGAAGTGAATCGTTTCTTAGCCCAAGGCCAACCGCTGCCACCCACCTCCAGCTGGCAGTCCAGCTCTGGGACCAACCAGACTCGACTGGGCACCTCAGGCAGTTCCCATGGCCTGGTGCGGAGCGATGCGGGCCACTGGAATGCAGCAGCGTGCCTGGCCAGCAAAGGGAGCAGCGACTTGCTGTGGGGTGGGGTTCCCCAGTACTCAAGCAGCCTGTGGGGTCCACCCAGCACCGATGATGGCAGGGTGATCGGAAGCCCCACCCCACTGAATACTCTGCTTCCTGGTGACCTCCTCAGTGGGGAGTCCATCTAGGCCTGAGAGGACCCCTGGGCACCACAGTCATCAGCACTAGGAGGAAAAGCTGACCCTTCCCAGTCTGGGCGGCGCCGAGGACCCCGCTTGACCCACGCAGCCCAGCAGCCCTTCCGAGTACCTCTGTCCAGAACTGAAGACAAACCTTCGCCGCGGCTCTTGAGAACTGTTCCCGAGACAGTGCGGGCTGCGCTTGGGCAGTGTCACATGCTAATGACAGGTTGTTTCTCATAGCTTTTTATTTTGTGTTGTCTTATGTTTGTATGGTGTGTTGTCATTTTGATTTTTTTAAGTATAAAAGCTGCTTAGAATAGTTCTATCATGAAGGGCACTTTTCAGATTGTGGGCTGGAAAGGGTTATTTTATCGAGGGGGGAGGGAGGGAGGGAGAGACAAGAAAGCCTATTTTAAAACGAGCCTGTGACGATTATGCACATTACCAGAGGCGGCCATCTTGGGGAGCTAGCTGGTGGTCATCACTGGCCCGCAGTGCGGGCTCGAACGGCAGCCCTGACGGCCGGGCCAATGGGCCGAGAGGAGGGACCAATCTGCGTCCTGTCCTCTGTCCCCACAGGGCCGCCTATGCACATTTCCCTTGTTTCATTACTTCTCCATGTCATTTTTTATCCCAAAAAAATATTTTTAAAAGCTAAAAAAAAAAAAAAGAAAAAGAAAAAAGAAAAAAAAAAAGACATATCAAACATGCAAATACTTGAATCCAGCAGGCCAATAATGAAATGTGAACACTTTCTAAGTCTAATTTCACTTCCAGGTTGACATCAGTACGCAGAAACAGGCTTTAGGAAAATTTTCTAAGTTCATAGCCTATGTGTGTGTGTGTGTGTGTGTGTGTGTGTATGTGAGAGAGAGAGAGAGAGTGTGAGTGTGTGTGTCTCCAAACAAGTATGTGCACACCCGTGCATGTGTGCGTGTGCCTGTGTACACAGTACACACTTGGTGTTGTGCGCTGAGTATGTGAGGAATTTAACTGTGGGTTTTTCCCCTTTTATTCAGTATATGCTTTTTTTTTTTTTTTGGCGCATTGGTCAAATGTTTGTTATTAGCTTCTAACTTTGCACTGAGTGTCTCTGCCCTTCCTTTAGCTAATGCTACATGTTAAAGAGAATTGATAGGACAGGGCTGGTGACAATTCATGTGTAAATGTTTACTCAAGGACTCTGTTATTGCGTTTAAAAATTACAATGTATATCTCTGGAGAAATAATATGTATACCTACCTTAGCAGCTTTTTATTGTGGACTAATGCAAGAAAATGATTACCAGAGTATTGCACCATTTTTCCATTTGGAATATAAAAATTAAAGAGAAAAAAACTGTTGTTGAACTGTGGCCATAGATACTTGTGGAGAGTGGACGTTCCGCAGAGGAACAGGAGCGAGCACTTGGACTGGGTGGTGATGCTCTCGGAGGGGCCCCTGCTCAGGGTGCCCACCTGTTTACAGACCTTTTTTTCTCCTTCAGACTTTAAAATAAGTAAAAAAAAAAAAAAAAAATTAAAAATTTAAAAAAATTTTTTAAAGGAACTTAAAAAAAAAAAAAAGACTTCCGTCGTAAAGAAACCTATTTTCAGAACGCAGATACGCTACTTCAGAGCTCTGGGATTGAACAGTGTTGTCCCCTCCGGCCATCGTCATGGACTGTCGGTTGTCCCCTTCGTTGAGGTGACGAGACGTCGTGGTCACTGTCTTGCACATGCGGATGCGCTCTCAGGAAAGCCAGGGTTCCCGAGGGGCAGCTCCACACCATTTCATGTATTTTTAAAACCGAACTCCTAGCACTGAAGATGTTATTTGAAAAAAAAAAAAATGAAAAAGAAAAAATGAAAAAAAAATGAAGAAAAATACCTAATCTCTAATGTGTAGCAGTTACATATTTACCAAATAATGGACTCAAAAGAAATAGATGTTTGAAGAGTGCTTTATATATTAAAAAAAATTGCTTTATGTTTTAAAAATGATCAATGTTTTGATTGTTTTGCAAGAAAGAAAGACAATGGAGTAACATACCCTCAAGTATGTTTAAAAAAATATATGAACATTGTGCTCCCTGCCTGCTTGATCAGGAAACTTGTGCATTACATTTTTTTTAATTAGCTTTTTAATGGTTTTATCAAAAGGAAAAAAACAAAAAAAATTAAAAACAAAAAATAAGCAAACAAAAAAAAAAACTTTTTAAAAAGATCCTGCACAGCTGCAGATCAACAGAAGCTGGTTTTCTAGAGGATCATGAACTATGCACAAACTGGGTTCAAGACTTTTGTTCTCAAGTTCAGTAGTGTATTTAGCTAAACGAATCTTCCTCAGAGTAACTGCATCTCATTGCCATTACGTGCATCTATATATTTGATGTAGATAAACTCACATATGTACATCAAATATACGTGCATGTGTGTGTGCGCGTGCGTGCTTGTGCTCGTGCCGAGACACAGCTTCCCATGCTGCCGTTAGCATCCAGTTGTAGAGAAACTCCTGATATTTTAAAACTGGGGATGGAAGTAAAAAAAAGAAAAAAAAATCTGTGTTTTTGTTTTGTTGTTGGATTTATTTTTTGACCTTTTATTTTGAATTAAAGATGTCTGTAACTCTGAGATTTAAAAAAAAAAAAAAAAAAAAGACGTTTGTGGCTTTTAAATGTTTTTCCTCATAGAATGTGATTGTTGAAGAACATGCACCGAAAGTTGCTTTCAAAAGTACAACGCTTTGTTGAATCTTAATAAATTGCAATTTTTTTCTTGGCTGTTCAAATAAATGTGGTTTTTTTTTCAAAGATGGATATCATTGGTTTTCCCTTTGTATGTATTGAAAGAGAGTTGTCTTGATGTATGTAACAAATACCTTATCTCTTTATGATATCCTTAGTTTCCACATGTAATCAGGTAAACTCAGTTTGTGTTGCATGTCTTACAACTTTCTTAGTTTTGTGGCGTTTAAATATTAATAATCACTGAGATGTGCAATATTGTTTAAGAACTCCCCTGAACCTTCTACATCTAGCCGCCATTACAGTCCAGGACAGGAGCGGGACATGATCAGGCCGGTCCATTGAGAGCCCCAGCTAAGAATCACTGCTCATTTGCCTGTGACAAGTTAGGGCATCAGAAATACTTGGAGAGAAGAGACTAATTAATGAAGGTCTAGTGTTTCCTGGACACTCTGTTATAGAGCATTTTGTCCAGCGAGGTGGGACTTCCAGTGCTGGCTAAAGAACAGTGCTTCTCGGGCAGTAAGTTCAGGGTCATCAGCATCATAAAGCTAGTTTCTTGACAAACCAAGATACCCTATGGTCTCTTGATCACAAAGCAACAAAGTGTCCATTCGGTCCATTTCCTATGGGCCAAGTCCACCTTTTGTCAGAAGCACAGGACCCAGCTTGAACCCCTTGGACAAAGCAAGACTTACAAACTACTGGCTTCTCTGGTGAATGAGAAGGAGCACACTGCAGACCGGGAAGGTGACTGAGGCAGTGGTGTGCAGAATTTATGTGGGATGCTGAGCCCCCAGTATAGTATATGTCAGAGCACTGCCCCAGGGTCTCTCTTATAAATTATTATTATTTTTTAAAATATTTATTTTATTTATTCCCTTTTGTTGCCCTTGTTGTTTTATTGTTGTAGTTATTATTGTTGTTGTCGTTGTTGGATAGGACAGAGAAATGGAGAGAGGAGGGGAAGACAGAGAGGAGGAGAGAAAGACAGACACCTGCAGACCTGCTTCACCGCCTGTGAAGCGACTCCCCTGCAGGTGGGGAGCCAGGGTTCGAACCGGGATCCTTATGCCGGTCCTTGTGCTTTGCGCCACCTGCGCTTAACCCACTGCACTACAGCCCGACTCCCATAAATTATTTTTTAAGAAAGAGCAGCCCAGTAGGTGGCCCGATGGCTAGAGCACTGTCCTCTCAAGAATGAGAGGTCCTGAATTCAGTTACTGCTATCACGTGTGGTTCTTTCTCCTCCTCTTATAAACAAACATCAATAAATAAGAGGAAAATAATGCATTGTATGGATCACAAGGGGAGAGATAAAAGACAGGAGGATGAGGTAAAGGACATCCTAAACTAGGATCCTGGAGGCAGCAGCCTATGTGTTTCTTTGTGCAGCAAAACAGCTTTTAGCCATCATTGCTTTGAGCCCTCTGGGCCCAGAATCAGCAAACTGTCAGCACCTGCCTTGTAGGGGAGCAAATTCAGCACCCTGGGAATCTCCATGGGATGAGGCAAGCACCCTGGAGAATGCAGCATTACCATGGGCCTGGGGAGCCCACCTGGATCATGCTAAACAGGAAGTGATCATGCCAAACATGTGGCAAGGACTGTATGCATCAAAGTCCCAAGCGACTACCCTCAAGACTGGAGGTAGCAGAGGCGTTCCTGCATCCATGGGTGAGGAGACAAGGGGTCTAGAAGCAAGAAAAAGGCAGGATCAGAGTGGCCCCTTTTGAAATTGTTGTGTCAGCACCACAGAGAATGGCAAAATACTGAGGTCAGGGAAGATGTGGCTCATCAAGAAAATGCCAGAACAGGGAGAAGAGACACTGTGGTAGCGTCAGCACGAGTGACAAAAGACAAGGCCTGGGCTACCAAGGGCTGAAACGGGCTCTTTCAAAAGACCCTGTTCAGGAACAGCACTTCGGGAGTGATTGAACCCACTTGAGAATCGCCACCTGCTGGGATCTGCCTGGACAAGTCCTGGCGTCTCCGTCAGCGGGGGTCCAAGTGCCCAGTGCAGAAGTTGACTCTGGGTGACCTCTGGATGGTAGCAGCATCTCTCCCTGACCACACTCCAAGACGAAAGCAGGCCCCTAGGACTGTGGTGGGGTCTCCATTGCCCCAGATAGACCCCAGCTGTGCTGTTCCTGTTCCTCTCTCCCAGGCTCCCCTCTGAATGAGGATGGAGAACATCACTACTCTCTAGTCTCTCTTTTCTTTTTAATTATTTATTTCCCCTTTTGTTGCCCTTGTTTTTTATTGTTATTGTTGTTATTGATGTCATCATTGTTGGATAGGACAGAGAAATAGAGAGGAGGGGAAGACAGACACCTGCAGACTTGCTTCACCACCTGTGAAGCAACACCCCTGCAGGTGGGGAGCCGGGGGCTCGAACCAGGATCCTTACACAGGTCCTTGCGCTTCGCGCCACGTGTACTTAACCTGGTGCACTACCGCCCGGCCCCCTCTAGTCACTTTTTTAAGAAAGAGGCCCGGCCAACTTCACACACTGGTGCTGTGACAGCCTTGGCCCCTTCCTTTGCTCCCTGCCTCACAGACTGAGCACTGCATGAGCCCCTCAAACAGCCCAGCCCAATTTTATAGTCACACACACACACAAACACACACACACACACACACACACACACACACGCACACACATTCACATACTGGGGCTGTGACAGCCTTGGCCCCTTCCTTTGCTCCCTGCCACGCACATACCCAGCAGTTACATTATCTCATATACCAAGCCCTCTGTCCTGCCCTGGGTGCTGGCTACCCCTCCTCTCCCCACAGCTCTGAAACATTGCCCCTCTCATCCATCCCTACACTTGCCTTTCACCCGCCACACCAGGATCTATCATGACATCCCACCAACAGCTTCATCACCCTGGACACACCCTGGCTGCTCCTGCCTCAGTGGCCAGCACTGAACCAAGCCCAGCCACCGGCGCCTGAGGGGCGACATCAAGCACAGCCTTGTCCACTTCTGCCACCTAAGACCAGGCCAGCAGGGGGCGCCCATGTCCACATCAAATCCCCATCATCTGTCAAGTGGTGACAGCTGCAGGGAAACCCAAGCACCTAGTGACACCTGGGGCATAAACTCCCAAGGGCGGCCCATCTTGTAAAACATGTTTAATCAAAATAAATAGAACCCCAGGCAGGGGAGAATCCACTGGTAGCATTGGCCCCACTCACCCACCCTCTACCTGCACCCTCCGTAAGTCTGAGGGGAGTCACCCACAGGGGTTACACCATGGTGCCTTTTCAGCTGTGCTCAGTGTTGCCCTCAGGGAGCCAGTGTTGCCCTCAGGGGCCTGGGCAGCACAGGGAGCAGGTGCAGGGCCAAGCCAGTCGCTGTCATACCAGGCATCCAGGTCATCTGGGGGGGGGGGGCACTTAGGTGGCCTCAGTTCTGGTCCTGCTGTTTGTCCTGGTTGCAAAGCTTCCCAAGGAGAAACCCCGAAGGGCAACTGCAACAGTTCTCTGCCACGTCCGTCACAGGAGGCGCCTGGGAGAATCAGAGGGACCCCGTAAGTCAGGCAGGAGAGGAGCAAAGCAAGGTACAGGCATAGACATGGAGGTCACCACAGGCAGTGACTCAAACTGTGCCCTGGCAGTTGCTTTTATTCTGTTTTCTCACCCTTCAGGTTGCTGGTGGACCTGAATGAGAACCCTCAGGAAACTTCGGTCACTGCAGCTTTAAACTGGACTCTCCAGCTTAAGATCCCTAGTTCAATCCCCAGCAATACGTGTGCCAGAGTGATGCTCTGGTTTGCTCTCTCCTAGCACAAATATTTTTCAAAAACTAGAAATTTTACTATTCAGAAAAGAAATTGCAACTTTACAATCCCTTGGGGCATGTCACAGCCCAACCCATAACAGTTTTTTTTATTATTTATTTTCCTTTTTGTTGCCCTTGTTGTTTTTCATTATTGTTGTAGTTACTGTTGTTGTTGATGTTGTCGTTGTTGGATAGGAAAGAGAGAAATGGAGAGAGGAGGGGAAGACAGAGAGGAGGAGAGAAAGACAGACACCTGCAGACCTGCTTCACCGCCTGTGAAGCGACTCCCCTACAGGTGGGGAGCCGGGGGCTTGAACCAGGATCCTTACGCCAGTCCTGGCACTTAGCGCCACGTGCACTTAACCCGCTGCCCTACTGCCCGACTCCCGTTGCCCTTGTTTCTTATTGTTGTTGTAGTTATTGTTGTTATTGATACCATCATTGTTAAATAGGACAGAGAGAAATGGAGAGAGGAGGGGAAGACAGAGGGGGAGAGAAAGATAGACACCTGCAGACCTGCTTCACCACCTGTGAAGCGACTCCCCTGCAAGTGGGGAGCCAGGGGCTCGAATCAGGATCCCCACACCGGTCTTTGCGCTTCAAGCCATATGCGCTTAACCCACTGCATTACGGCCCGACAGTTTTTTTTTTCCAGTGAGTTTTTTAATTGGGATGTTAATGTTTCACAGTAAATACAGTTGTTGATACATGTATAAAATTTATCAGTTTTCTGCAAAACACGCTCACCACCACCCCACCCCCACCCTGGGTCCTCCTCCACCATCATGCACCAGGACCTAAAAGCCCCAACCCCATTCCTGCCCCCAGAGTCCTTTGCTTTGGTGCATCACACCAAAACCAGTCCAAGATGTACTTTGTGGTTTCCCCTTCTGTTGTTCTCGACTTCTGTCCATGAATGAGATCATCCCATATTCATCCTTTTCTTTCCGGCTGATCTCACTTCACATGGTTCCTTGAAGCTAGTGAGTGGTTTTGAAAACTTCCCACCCTGGGTGACCTTATCACTTGCTAGTGAGTGAAATGTCTGATGTCAAAGTCCAAAGCCCTTCTAGGCTTGCTCTGTCCCCCCAACACTGCCAGAGGGGCAGCAGCACAAGGCTGTCTCAGTCAGCCCTCCCACCCCTTGGGGGTCTGCCCCCCACCTACCCCTTGTGCACAGCTCCCTCATTTCTGTTCTTTCTCAGCCAACTGAATACCTTCCCTACTATCACACCCCCTGCTTGTCCACACAGCAGAGGACAGGGGAGTTCTCAGAGGCCAAGAGATGCCCAGGGAGGCCACGGATATCCCAGGGGAGGCCTGGCAGCCTGGCCCCTGCTCTCTCTCTCTCTACTCAGCTCCCCTTAACGCAGAGTCCCACACACCCCCAGCCCTTCCTCACCTGCTCCTCTCCTTCTTCTCATAAACGGAGTGAAGCTTGTTGATTAAGAAGATTTTGTCCTCCCCCTCCTAGGAAGGCCAGAATATGAACAGTAAGAGAACAGAAGTGGTCCACACTGCCATCCAGAATCCCCCCCTGCCCCAGACTGCTTGTAAGGGAGCTCGCAGGAGCAATGAATCACAAGTGCAAAACATGTTTGTTTTTTACCAGAGCACTGCTCAGCTCTGACGTATGATGGTGCCAGGAATTGAACCTGGGACTTCAAAGTTTCAGGCTGGTGCACTACCAGTACCACATCCTAAAGCTCTGAAGTCCCAGGGTAAAGCGGGACCAAACCAAGGACAAGGGAGAACCTCAGAGCCAAAATGATGGACATATGGAGAGCTCTCAGCTTCCTGGCAGCCGAGGTAAAAAGAGAAATTTGACAAGTCACGCACTGAAGACTGCAGAGCCAGCCAGATCGAATTTAAAACTCTTCCTGCCTCTTACTGACTCTGTCCCCAGAGGGGAGGGCACGGGGCGCAGATGGGCACTCACATTGCTGATCTGCTCCTTGAGGAGGGAGATGACGGTGCGCTGGCCTTTCACCACCTGGATGTTGAGGTAAATCACAGCCCTGCCGGGAGATGGGGGTCATATACACCTGGGGGAGACAGAGTGGGGGACCCCCAGGCTGGCCTCCCTGCACTCACACCAGCAACGCAGACACCAGGTAGATGGGGAAGGTGTTCTCCACCAGGTTCCGGTGGACCCAGGGCAGCCAGGACACGCCGGGGCCCGCCGCCTCCAGGTGGCGCACCCAGATCCTGCCCGCCTCATACATGGTGTCCAGGGTGCGGAAGGGGCCACAGGTACTGGAGGGCTTCACCCTGAGAAGGCAGTGACCCGAAAGGTCACATCACCCCGCACCCCAGTCCCCAAGAGCCCCCAGGCATAACCCAGGTGCCCACCCCAGGCAGCCGCGTGTCCTCCACCCCTCTGGCTCGGCCCTGGACCGAGTGCACTCACTGCCAGATGGCGTAGCAGAGGAAGACCGCGGCGCCCAGGAAGGAGGGGAAGCAGAGCAGTGAGATGAAGACAGTGCTCATGTGCGATGCCAGCCAGGGTCTGCTCGGAGCGCGGCAGTTGGCCATCAGGCTCCTCTGGAAACAAAGGTTCCACTGGGCCACCGCTACTGCCCCAGGTCTCCCACCTACATCCCCTGAGCTGAGGGCAGAGACCCGGGCAGGCAGGCTGTCGCTGACTGAGCACAGGTCTGGGAGCACTGAGTTCCTGGCTGAGAGGGGAGACCCAGGCCCTGTGGGCCAGCCCATGCTAGGTGCTCAGATGTGGAAGGACTGACATTCATAGCCACCTCCAGGGGCCAGGGGTCCCTGCTGGGGCTCTGCCACCTCCAACAGTGACACAGGGCCCATCCCAGTGCACATCAAGGGGACAGAGGACCAGGGAGAAAGCTGGTTTGTAGTAGAGGCACTCCCACCCGAGGACAAGAGACCACAGGGGAGGCTCAGGGTGCTACCCAGTTCCCCAGCCCAGTGCACACTGGCATCCAGAAATGGTCTGTGGTGCTGGGGGGAGGTGGGGTGGAGGGTCAGCACTGACCCCAGAGGGTGGTCCTAAACAGCCAGCTCTACTCTACTCAGACCATGGATGGGATTCCCCAGTCCCAAGTTCCTGGATTGACATTCTGTGCACCCCCTCCCAGACACACTCTTACCTTCTTAATGTAGAAAAAGAGTAACAGTTTGAGGATCTGCAGGGCAGGAAGGAGGGGTGAGAAGAGCACCCCCAGCCTAGGGACAGGAGAAAGGGGGGAAGGGAGGAAGAGGGGGGACTGCAGTCTGGAAGCTGGTGTCACAACCCCTGCACTGCCCACTGGGGCTAGAAAGGCCACCTGGGCCTGGCTCAGCGCCCTCCCCTCTGGTCCCAAGGCCAGGCTAGGCTCAGGAGTGGCCACAAAGTGGGGCCACTAGAGGGGTTGGGGGGAGGCCCCGGTCACTCAGGAAATGTCAAGGCTGCAGGAGGCAGGTACAGGGTCCCCAGAAACAAAGTCATCAGACGGAGGCAAGTGGGAGATACTTACCAGGTCAGGGTCTGCCCATAAATCAGCTCCAGGACATTCCGGGCAATGTCAAACTCAGGCTTCCCCCTCTTAAGCTTCTTCTCAGACAAGAGCCTAGGCAGAGGACCATGGGGATCATAGGCAGGGCCAGTTCCCACCCCCGAAAGCAGGAACCCAGATAGATCGTGTCTCGACGACTCCTGGGGTCCTGGCCCGTTCTGAGGCAGGTGGACACCCAGCGTCCCCTGCCTGAGGGGCTGAGGGCTGCAGCTGGCTTCTTCCTGCTCGTTTCTGGGCAGCTGTGCATGGCTCTGAACTGGCACAGCAGCTTCCTAAATGGTACCACTTTGCAAAAAAAAGTCAGACTCATGGTCTAGGAGTTGGCACAGTGGATAAAGCATTAGACTCCCAAGTGTGAGGTCCTGAGTTCAGTCCCCGGCAGCACATGTACCAGAGTGATATCTGGTTCTTTCTCTCTCCTATCTTTCTCATGAATAAATACAATCTTTAAAAAAAAAAAGTTGGGAGTCGGGCGGTAGCGCAGCGGGTTAAGCGCACATGGCGCAAAGCTCAAGGACCGGCATAAGGATCCCGGTTCAAGCTCCCGGCTCCCCACCTGCAGGGGAGTCACTTCACAAGTGGTGAAGCAGATCTGCAGGTGTCTGTCTTTCTCTCCCTCTCTCTGTCTTCCCCTCCTCTCTCCATTTCTCTCTGTCCTATCTAACAATGATGACATCAACTGCAACAACAATAATAATAACTACAACAACAATAAAAAAAAAAAAGGGCAACAAAAGGGGAAATATATATATATATATACATAAAAGGAGAAGCTGTATAAATGGTAGAACAATGTTGTGGTGTCTCTCCGTCACATTCTGATCTTTGGCTCCCCCCACCAGGGTTACTGCATAGCTCCATTCCTGGAGGCCTTGCTTCCCCACTGCAGGCAGAGACCAGGAGTGTGTGTGCTCGAATGCGTGAGCCACCATTTACCACCCACACCACCTGCCCCCACCACTACCTTTCTCTTTCTTTCTTTCTTTCTTTCTTCCTTTCTTTCCTTTCTTTCTTTCTTTCTTTTTTTTCCTCCAGAGTTATCACTAGGTCTCGAGCCTGCACTATGAATCCATTGCTCCTGGAAGCAGTTTTTTCCCTTTTGTTGCCCTTGTCCTTTACCATTGTTATTATTGCTGTCGTTGTTGTTGGATAGGACAGAGAGAAATGGAGAGAGGAGGGGAAGACAGAGGGGGGGAGAAAGACAGACACCTGCAGACCTGCTTCACCGCCTGAGAAGCGACCCCCTGCAGGTGGGGAGCCGGGGGCTCAAACCGGGATCCTAACTATGGTCCTTGCGCTTTGCGCCACGTGCGCTTAACCCACTGCGCTACCACCTGGCCCCCTTTCTTATTTTTTAACCAGAGCACTGCTCAGTTCTGGCTTATGACAGTGCTGAGAATTAAACCTGGGGCCTCTGAGCCTCAGGCATGAAAGTCTGTTGCACAAACTCTGCGCTACCCTCAATCGTTGTTATTATTATTACTATTATTTTTTTTGTCTCCAGGGTTATTGCTGGGGCCCAGTGCCTGCACTATGAATCCACTACTCCTGAAGGCCATTTTTTCCATTGTTGTTTTTATTGTTGTTGTTGCTGTGTTGTTATTGTTGCTGCTGCTGTTGTTGGACAGAACAGAGAGAAAATGAGAGAGGAGGCGAAGACAGAGCAGGGGAGAGAAAGACAGACACCTGCAGACTTGTTTCACTGCTTATGAAGTGACCCCTGCAGGTGGGGAGCTGGGAGCTTGAACCCAGATCTTTGTGCCACCACCCAGACCCCAGTTACTATTTTTAAATTTACATGTTCTCAAAACAGACCTGCAGGGCCAATGAGCATGGCCCGCTCCTCCCAGCCACCCCTCCTCCCCTCCACTGTGCCTCCTTCCTGCCCTTTGCTCTTTGCACAAGACTGAGCAGTGCACAGGATGTTGAAGCCTGTCTTCCTTTTTGATCTAAAGGTCACATCCTGTCTCACAAGAATTCTGCTCGAGCTAAGGAAGTTTCACAAAAGAGCGGGGTGGGTGAAAAGTAAAGGTCCCACCCAATGGGAGTTCAAGTGTCTCCCTGTCACACAGCTGAGGGCAGGGGGAACCCGGGTGCCCCCCAGCCTCACCTCCACACCAGCTCTCCAAACACCGTGTCCAGCAACGTGAAGATGAAGTCCATCACCATGAGCCGGTACAGCTCCTGACCCACAAAGTCCTCCCAGCACTGAAAAGGCAGAGCTCAGCCCAGGTGCCCCTAGCCTGCCCTGGGGATCCCCAGTCAGCCTGTAGGCCAAGCTAGTCACACCCTCCTGAGGGCTTGGGGGACTCCCACCTCCCCAGCAGCCTGGCTCCTCACCTGACCCCCCAGGGTGTTCACCCTGCGGCCCAGCCAGTGGTAGCAGAGGATGCCCAGGATGACCATCTTGAGAATGAGGTTTCTGAGAGGCGGGGGGCACAGAGGCTGAGGGAAGAGGGCCTGGCAAACAGAGGGGGAGTCCCAGCAGGCCCCCACCTGCCTGCCAGCCACGCACCTGCAGATGGCCACATACACCTCCAGCACTGGGGAGTCATGCCGCTCCAGGGAGGCCAGGCAGCGGTACAGGTAGGGGGCCCCCAAGTTGAGGAGGCAGACCACCAAGGGCAGGACCAGTAGCGACCCCTCTCGCTCAGCAGACATGGGGCTCTGATAGGGGGCAGGGGGGAGGGTAGTGGTCAGTGCAGGTAACCATCAACAAGGCCAGTCCCCTGAGGGGTGGTGGCTCCTGGCAGCAGTGGGGGTTCCGGGCAGTCCAGCTAGGAAGGGGGCAGTAAAGGGGGCTGGTGCTGTGGGGCAGGGTCCCAGGAAGTGAGGGGGTGCTGGGAGGAGTCCAGGGTAGCAAGTAAAGCAAAGCCGGCCCCACCCCACCCCCAAGACCAGTCCCACCCCGGAGTCAAACCACACTGGCAAGAGGAGGGCGTCACAGGCAGCAGGGAAGAAAAAAGATGAGAAAAAACAAACACAAGGAGCTTGAGACTGGCGTCATGAAAGGTCACACGGCGGTGTGAAAAGTCCGATGGAAGGGGCACCAGACCCTCAGGAGGAAGCCCAGTCACTGCACCCTGTTCTCCCGAAGAGGATCCCTGTAGCCCCCTGGCCCCGCACCTCTGTCATGAACTCGGAGAAGGTGTAGACGGCCACGGTGCAGCCCAGTGTGATGCCCAAGCACAGCAGCCACACCAGGCCCAGCACCGCCACCTGCCGCAGACGCCCGCACACACTCCGGGGTCGCTGTCGCAGCTGCCACTCGGCCAGTAGCTCCTGGACAACAGAGAGCCGGTATGCAGGTCCACAAGGGAACAGGGACTGAATCACCTCCTGCCTGCCCCCAGGGCTGCCAGTGTCCTTCCCCCTGCTCCAGGGACTCAGTCACCATGAACCCTTATCCTTCCCCACTAGCCCTACTGCCGTGGGCATGAGGGGCACCTCATGGACCAGGAGCCCCCCCCCAGGGTCTCACTGAGGTCAAAGCTGGGAGTCCACACACACACACACACATAAATCCTGCAACCCAAACCCACAGAATGGCAAAGAACTGGGGGCCGGGTGGTGGTGCACCTGGTTGAGTTCACATGTTACAATGTGCAAGGACCCAGGTTCAAGCCCCCGGTCCCCTCTGCAGGGGGAAAGCTTCATGACTGGTGAAGCAGTGTCTCTCTCTCTCTCTCTCCCTATCTCCCTCTCCCCTTCTCAACTTCTGATTTTCTCTATCAAATAAATAATTTAAATTTGGTTTTGTGTTTTTTTTTTTATGGCAAAGAACCTTCCCCAAGGCCCAGCTCGGCCATCTGCCAGCCCTGTGGTCATGGGAAGGGACAATATCTCAGTTGCCTCCCTTGTAACACAGGAGCTAACAGTCATGGAGACCCTGGACTGTGGTGTAGTTTTCCAATGGCTTGTGGAAAACAAGCCCTGGGCGCCCACCAGCACAAGCAGCCCAGGGGTGGCTCAAGCAAGGGGAGGAATGGGGGATGGGGGTTGGGCGGTTAGTGCAACAGGTCAAGTGCGCATGTGGCACAAAGCGCAAGGACCGGCTCAAAGATCCCCATTCGAGCCCCTGGCTCCCCACCTGCAGGGGAGTCGCTTCACAGGCGGTGCAGCAGGTCTGCAGGTGTCTATCTTTCTCTCCCCCTCTGTCTTCCCCTCCTCTCTTAATTTCTCTGTTTTATCCAACAAGGACAGCAATGACAATAACAATCACAATAGCAACAATAAACAAGGGCAACAAAAGGGGAAAAATAGCCTCCAGGAGCAGTGGATTCAGCCCCAGCGATAACCCTGGAAGCAAAATTTAAAAAAAATAAAAAAAAGGGGGCGGGGGGAGGACCGTCCGGGATGTGCCATGCTGCTCAGCCTTGTCGCTGGAGCCCAGAAGCATCCACCTCACAGCCCCCAGGCCCTTTATGAGCAGGTGCACTTCCCCCACCTGATCAGGGGGGCCCCTGGGCCCCCAAGCAGCCCACCTTGAGGTGAGTCCGGATGTTGTCCTGCTGGAGGCGGGAGGCCCACTTCTGAGTCACCTTGTAGTCCCAGGAGCAGAAAACAGTGATGGCATGGACACCCAAGGTGCTGCCCACCCGATAGCTCTCTCCAAAAGAGTGGGACATGCTGGAGAGGACAGAGGAGGAAGATGAACAAGGAGGATCAGGGAACACGGAGCCTCAGAGCAGAAGGCAGACAGCCAACCCTCGTCCCCCTTCCACAGGGCCCCAGCTCGCACTCCTGGCCCCTGGTGGGAGCAGCTGGCCGCTCCAGATGAGGGTCTCCAAGGTGGAACCTGCCAGCTACAGGTGGACTGGAAGAGGCCTCACGGTCCCCTCCCCACTAGCCTGGCCTGCACCTCCCACCCAGACATGGGTGCCTGCCTGTCTGACCACCACAACCCCCTACCCAGCCTTCATCCAGCCTCCATTCATCCAGCATCGTTCTCCTGGGCAGCCAGCCTGTGCCTCTCTCATGAGCCAACCTGAGCCTCCTCCTGTGCTCCCTAACACCTGGATCCACACCTCGAGGGCCCCTGGACTTTCCAGCTGCCTCAGCAGCCTGCTCCCCCAGAGAGCAAGGTTCTCAAGGCAGGCCAGGCTCATCTACCTCACAGCCAGTGTCTGTGGGAGGGGTGGATGATGATGGGAGGAAAGAAGAATGGAAAGAATAAGTGAAGAAATGAAGGATCCATGGAGGGGCCAGGTGGTGGTGCACCTGGTTAAGCGCACATATTACAGTGTGCAAGGACCCAGGTTCAAACCCCTGGTCCCCACCCGCAGGGGAGGGGGAAAGCTTCCTGAGTGGTGAAGCAGGGCTGCAGGTGTCTCTCTGTTTCTTTCCCTCTCAGTTTCTGTCTCTATCCAAGAATAAACATCAAGATATTTTTCAAAATATAAGATTTTTTTTAAAAAGATCCACGGATGGGTAGAAGGATAAGTGGTTGACTGAAGGAAGGAATGAGGGAGAGAAGGAAGGGAGGGCTGGGAGGTGGAAGGCAAGGACCCGTGCAAGGATGCAAACCCCCGCTCCCCTCCTGCAGGGGAAAGCTTCATGGGTGGCAAAACGGGTTTGCAAGTGTCTACCTTTCTCTCTCCATCTTCCCCTCCTCTCTCAATCTCTCTCTGTCCTATCCACTAAAATGAAAAAAAAAAAAAAAAAAAAAAAAGTTCACTAGGAGAAGTGGATTTGTAGTACAGGCAGTGAGCCCCATCGATAACCCTGGAGGTTAAAAAAGAAAGAAGCGGACGGGGGTATATAGCATAGTGGTTATGCAAAGAGACTGTCATGCCTGAGACCCGAAGTCCCAGGTTCAATCCCCCGAATTGAACCACCATAAGCCAGAGCTGAGCAGTGCTTTGGTGCTTCTCTGTGTCTTTCTCTCTCTGCATCTCTCTCAAAAATGAATAAAACACTTTTTAAAAAAAGAGAGAGTGAGAGAGAGAGAAGGGGAAGCTGGGCGATAGTGCAGCAGGTTAAGCACAGGTGGCGCAAAGTGCAAGGACCAGCATAAGGATCCCAGTTCAAGCTCCCAGCTCCCCACCTGTAGGGGGGGTCACTTCACGAGTGGTGAAGCAGGTCTGTAGGTGTCTATCTTTCCCTCCTCTCTCCATTTCTCTCTGTCCCATCCAACAATAACAACAACAACTATGACAACAATAACAACTACAACAAGGGCAACAAAATGGGGAAAATGGCCTCCAGGAGTGGTGGATTCATAGTGCAGGTACTGAGCCCCAGCAATAAGCCTGGAGGCAAAAAAAAAAAAGAGAGAGAGAGAGAAGGAAGGAAGAAGGATCTTTGAAGAAAGGAGAAGTGGGTGGGTATGCAGAGGCCAACAGACAGATGAGTGGTTAGGTGGGTAGGTGGGGTGTGGACAGATGAAAGGGTGTACAGTGGGTGGGTGGATCAGGATACCAAAACCATGTCCTATGAGGGAGGGCCACTCGCTACCTGTACACCAGCGTGATGCAGGTGATGAAGAAGGCGACCCCAATGGTGAAGAGGTACGCCAGAGGCATGTTGTAGGGCAGGCCTCGCGCCCCAGAGCTGCACGGGGCCCCCTCAGGTAAGGAAGCACAGGGCTGGTTCAGTGTGGTGTTGCTGTAGTAGCCGTAGTACATAACAGTGTAGGTGAAGCGGCCCTGCGAATGGGGCCCAGACAGTCAGAGACACCCCCCCTCACCCAGCCCAGGCTCCCAGAGATAGAGGGGGGCACCCCAGGGGGCACGGTCACAGGGTCAGGGGACGCTGGCCGTCAGCAGTGCTTAGCTGGACAGAAGGTGGCCCCAGCAGCCTCACCCCGCCTGTGAGCAGCTCCAGGCCCGTGAAGGTGGGCAGGGGGCCTGGTGGGTCGGGTGGGAAGGCAGCCTGCACAGCCACAATGAAGGCCAGCAGTGGCACCAGCAGGAGGGCATTGAAGGCCAGCAGAGTCTTGAGGAAGAGGAAGTAGGACAGCACGCTGGAGCCGAACTGGCCGCCGATCCTCTTCAGGGCGTAGCGCCACGGGGTCAGCAAGTGCAGACCCTCCATCTGCCCCAGCCCCAGGGTGCGTGAGGCCTGGGGGAGCAGAGGAGGTTCTGTGGGCAAGGCCTGGGGTGGGGTGGGCATGAGGGGCGCTGGAGGACAGGAACGCAGTCCTGAGGCAGTACCCCAGTCACCATGTTTGGGGGTACAGACCCTGTGATATTGCTACTGAGGAGGAGGGAAAGGGAGACACTTTCAGAGATGCGGGTGGAAAAAGAAGAGCCCGGGATAAGTGGAAAGGGAGGGAGGTGGGGAAGAAGAGTGGATGAGATAGAGGGTGGAAGGGGAGAAGAACCACCCCCAACCCGTGGCTGCCCCAACCCAGACCCACGGGTCCTACCAGGATGCAGGCTTCCCGGAGGCAGCTGCAGCAGGAGGAATGCCCAGGCCGGGTCTGGCGGACTCTCTGCTTCCCCAGGGGGGGCAGGGTCTCCTCTCTGGGGACAGAGAGGCCATCAGTGCCCAGACCAGGAAGGAGAGGTGGGAGGGAGCAGGATGGTCCCCTGCAAGCTCAGGGCTCTTCTGACTGACCACTCAACCCAGCCCAAGAAAGGGGTCACTACCACGTAGGTATGGGGGGTAGGGAAGGGCGCACTGACCGCAGGTAGCGCTTCTCAGCCAAGCTCAGAGGCATCCCCCGGAGCATGTGCTCTCGCTGGGCTAGCGTCAGACCCTGCAGCTCCTTCACCAGGAGTTTCCGCTTCTCTGTGGGAGCATGGGAGGGAGGTGGTCAGTTTCCCGTCCCTACCACCTTCCACTGGCATGGCCACCCTGCTTGTCTGCACGCTGTGAGTCATAGCCTCTGCCCAGCTCGCCAGCCCCTCTCCACCTGTCCAGCTGTACCTCTCCATCACATTCCCAGCACAATGTCCCAGCCAATGTCCCTGTGCTCCCTGCTCTGAACCCCTCTGCATCTGCACTCTTGCGTCAAGGTCTTCTCCCCAACCCTCCCCCTTCCCACTGTTACTGGATTCTCAGGCAGAGAGACGGGACACACGGAGGCTTTCGTGTAGGCAGCCGTGTTTATTATGCCGGCAGACGCAGCCGGACTCGTGTCCACAAGAGACCAGGCCCCCAGCACAATGGCGTGGCCCTTTCATAGTTCGCAACTCCCCATAGCCACTCACAGCAACGAGCTTAACAGGTGACTTTTTCTTTTTTTAAATATTTATTTTCTTCTTGTTGCCCCTGTTTTTATTGTTGTAGTTCTTATTGTTGTTGTTAATTGATGTCATCAATGTCATTTGAGAGAGGAGGGGAAGACAGAGAGGGGGAGAGAAAGACAGACACCTGCAGACCAACTTCACTGCTTGTGAAGCGACCCCCTTGCAGGTGGGGAGCCGGGGGCTCAAACCAGGATCCTCCCACCGGTCCTTGCGCTTTGTGCCACGTGCGCTTAACCCACTGCGCTACCGCCTGACTCCCAGGTTACTTTTTCTTTTGTGTATACAAAGTACGACTTGGATAGGGGAGGCTCTAAGGTCCCAGGTTCAATCCCCACCCCTACTGCCACCCCCCCACCACCACCATTATAAGCCAGAACTGAGTAGTGCTCTGATAAAAAATAAAAATAAATAAAAGGGGGGGGGAGGGGGAAACCAGTGCAGCTTGTTTGAGTAACTAGTAGGCTCTTGGGCAGAAGTAGCAAATTCTTAAAGCCATTATGATGACAGCAATAGAAAGTCCTGTTTATGATAAAAGGGGGAAGGAAGACTGCCACTAACTGCATTTTTCTTTAAGTTAACCCTTGTTTATCTCACCACCAGCTAGCATCCTTCCTGTCCTCTTTCATCTTCACACCATCCTGGGAGGAAGTGCTATCTCAACCCCAGTTTTACTGTACAAAACGATGCCAAGAAAGTTACTGACAGCCCAGGGGGTGGCGCGGTGGATTAAAACGGTGGGCTTACAAGATGGCGGCGAGAATTTGATCCCTGGTATCAAATGTGCCAGGGGGATGCTGTGATGTCCTCTCCCTCTCCCCTTGCCCTGCTCCCTCCTCATAGATATAGCTCATTTAAATAGTGTGCTGTTCTGCCTTGTGTGAAACCCAGGTTCAAGCCCAGCCTCCAATGCACAGGATGAAGCCTTGGTGCCATGGTTTCTCTCCTCCCCTCTCTATCTCTCTGTCTCAATATGAAAAAGTCAGCCTGGAGCAGAGATTACCAAAAATAAACAAATATAACTAAGTCTTGGAGGAAGCGGGGAGGAAAGAATGAAGAAAGAAAGAAAGAAAGAAAGAAAGAAAGAAAGAAAGAAAGAAAGTTAGCTAATACCAAGTCAGGGTTGCAGACACACCCTCTGACCCCAGAGCTGGGAGCCTTGGATCAACTGGGAGAGTGAGATGGAGACAGGACCCCAAGAACATGCCCAGGGCCTGCAAAGAGAAGTCAGAGTTCAAAGGAAATGGGCAGGCGGGGGCGGGGGGGCGGGTTTCAGGGGCTCCATTCCCTGACCCCCAACCTCCCCACACTGCCTCACACTGTCCAGGCCATCCGGACAGCCCCTATCAAACAGATATTTGCTCTAGCGTTACTTCCTCCAGGAAGGCTCACTGGATCCCTCTAGACTAGAAGGCTCTCGCTAGTAGTGATCTGGGAGAGCCCTCATCTGAGCTTCAAGCATCTGGTCATCCTTTGGTTCAGTTCCTCTCTCTGATCTGTTTCACTGATGGACAAGTGTATGAGAGCCAGAGGGGCCCAGTTTCTACCATCAAATCCCGAAGTCCAGGTGATAAAAGGCTGGGCCAAACCCTTAGCAAACAAGTCCCCACTGCTCTCTTCCAGGGACCAGGACCCAAGTCTGTCCCCTGCCTCTCTAGAGGGGCACCCCATTTCTCCTCATCCCAGAAGAGCTCCAGCCCCCCTTTACCTACCCTCCTCCTCGCGGGCCATGGGGTCCAGCTCCAGGTCATACATGCGGAGGCTGGGCCGAGCAGACCGGCCCACATCGCCTAGCTGGGGGCGGCTGGCCCAGCGCCGCAGCTTCACTGTGCGGTCATAGTACTGGGAGATGATGGCGCCACGGCTGCGGCCTGTGGAGGCAACTGGTCAGACAGGATAGGGCACCCGGGATTACCCTCTCTCAGGACTGGCCCTCAGCCCTTCCCAGGACCCAGCTACGTCTCTCTAAGAGATCTCAAGCTCTCTGAGTTCCCAAGAGCCTATTTTTTTATTGTTGTTGTTATTATTGTTGTTATTGCTATTGTTGTTGTTCGATAGGACAGAGAGAAATAGAGAGAGGAGGGGAAGACAGAGAGGGGGAGAGAAAGATAGACACCTACAGACCTGCTTCACCGCCTGTGAAGCGACTCCCCTGCAGGTGAGAAGCCGGGGGCTAGAACCAGGATCCTTATGCGGGTCCTTGGGCTTTGCGCCACATGCGCTTAACCCACTGTGCTACCACCCGACTCCCCCAAGAACCTATTTTTACCCACATGAGGACTGCGGTGTATTGTGGAGCCCCATGAGGCGGCCAAGGCTGGGCTGGGCCTCCCTGGGCCGGGGTAAGATGAGGGTCAGAGGGCAGCAGGCAGACTCCCCCTGAAGCCAGGGCTGCCACTCACCGATGGTGCGACTGGGCATGGAGGCCAAGATGCGGAGAGTGGCCGAGCTGAAGTCAGGGGCACCCTCAGGCTCTAGGAGGGGCTGCTGGTCACTGCCTGTGAAACAGAAAGCCACCATGCGGGTCCCCAGCTGATGCTGGCTGCTTCTGCCCACTCACTTGCGCCCCAGGCCTGCTTGAGACGGCCAGGTGCCCGGGGTCAGGGAGCAGGGGAAGGCTCACCTGAGGGGTGCTGGCTCCTCTCCTGCAGTTCTACCCCCTCCTCCGATGCCCACTGGCTCTGCTCCTGGATGAGCTGGTGGAAGGAGTCATGCACCTCGCTCTCATCATAGGGGCTGAGTTCCTGGCTTCCGGGTGAGAAGTGGGGTGGATAAGGGGCTATTCAGGCTTTGCCCAAGAAGAGAAAGAACCCTTTCCACAAGGCTAGAATCCAGGCCTCTTCTCCTCGGTGGGTGAAACATCTTAATTCCCCAGCCTGGGTACTTACTCTTGGTCCTCTGGGGTCCCGGGGACATTGAGGACAAAGGCAAGAGGCTGGGCCATGTCTGCAGCTCCCACCCGGCCTGCCGGCAGACCTAGAGTAGCTCAGCGCCCAGACACAGAGTCTGAAGTCTCCAGCTGGCCATCTGAGGAGACAGGAGCATGGCACCAAAGCTGGCTTTCAATGCCAGGCACCCAGCCAAGCCACACACTCCCTTGGGGACCGTGGGAGCAGCCACTCACAGCCCAGGCTGCCTGAGCTCCTGCCCTGCCCCCACCCACAGCCAAGCACATGGTCCGGAGTAACCCAAACAATCAGCAAATCAGCCTGGATTAGGGGAAGCCCCTTCCAGGCTGGGGGGAGGGGGAGGGAAGAAGGAAGGGGGTGGGGTCTGGGAGGCTCCCCATCAGCTTCCTCTAATGCTATCACTCCCTCCCACAGTGACGGTGGGTGGTAGGAGGACTCAGCCCCAAGGGACACTACCTTCAGGGTGGGAAAGGTCAAAACAGCTGACCCCTCCCCTGCCCTCGGGTAACCCCAAGGCACTTCCTCTCAAGACCAGCAGTGGACCGGAGCCCGGAGCCTTCACCCCACCCCTAGGCGGGGCAATACCTTCTACAACTTTGGAACCCCCAACACACACCACAGCAGTCGCTTCATGCTGTGCTCCAAAGCCAGCAGCTCTCAGGAGACCCTCTCCCCTTACCCAGAGTTTGGGCTAGGGCGGTGGGGGCGGAGGTGAGGGGGAAGGGCTGGATGTCTGGAACAGGCTGCCTTTGTTTAATGAGGCACTGCCGTCACTGGGACAGCTGGACCAGGGCGTCCTTGTCTGGGGCTCTGTCCCCTGTGGGGGTAGGGTGGAGACCAAAGCTCCTTCCACCAGCTGCCTCCCACACGACCTCCCCATGCTCAATGCAGGGCTGGCAGAGCGCGGAAACCTGGCTCAGTTTCAGAGGATACTTGGGTGCCCAAACGGGTCCCACTGGAGCAGTGCTCACCCTTACGGTCCTCTCAAGTGTCCATCCACAGAACTCCAGGCAACTCCCACATCCCCCACACCTCCACACCCCTAGTCCGCCCCACCCCTCCTTCAGCAGGAGACAGGGTAGGGGTAGCAGAGATGTGCCCCCCCTCCCCCAGCAGCCAGCCTGAAACCACAGTCATCCTGGAAGGTGTGTCGTAGCCCAGGCCCCAGAGCTAACTCCTTCCCTCCTCCACAGGCAGACCCTCTGGAGCCCAGATCCACCTGCTTGCTGGGGGGCCCCCATGGGAAGAGAAAGGAAGGGAGGCGCTCGGAGGCCAAAGACCTAGAACCCCACCTGTCTGCCCAGTTTCAGGGCTTACCTGGACACTGCCACAAACTTTGGCCTGCTCACAGCAAGCCTACTCACAGCAAGACAGATCCTGTGCATTTCCGGGGTGCACCATTACTGAGCCCCGGGCCAGGTAGAGAAGGCCTGGGAGGGGCCTTTTCCAGGAACCTCACCCCAGCTGCCTGAAGACCTCAGGGAACCCCTGCTGCCTCAGAGCCCTGCAGCTTTGCCTGGGTGCCCGGAGACGACCACAAAGTCCAGAGCCCCTTGATTTCTGTCAGATCCTTCTCCCAATCACCCCTTTGTGGCCAGTGGTAGCAGCCTCCCTGCCCCTTCTCATCCCAACCCAGCCCAGCCCAGCCCAGCCCAGACTCTCTCCGCTGCCCTGTGATGGGTCCAGGCCAGAGGAGTGGGCAGCAGGGCTGCAGTGCCCCACCTCCCCTGGCCCTCCAGGGCCCCAGACCTGCACTGAGCAGGGCTCTGAGGGCCAAGGTACCCCACCCTGCAGACAAGACTGCAGTCCCGCCCAGAATGGTACTTCATCCCAGCTGCTCACCTGTCCCTAGACAGGGCTGCAGCACCTGGGGGAGGGGCAGAGGGACCCACCAGCTCCAGGTGGCTGGAGGGCAGCCAGTCCTCCCACAGAGGCAGTGGCACTCTGAGGGTGTCATGTGACCTGGCTCTGTCAAGGCACCACGCCCACCCCTGCTATTTCTCACCACTCCCTGCCTCCTACCCCAGGGTCTGAGTAGGAGGAGGCCTCTAGAGTCTGGGTCTATTCCAGTCGCTGTGCAATTCTGTTTCTTCAAGTACCAAATGAAGGCAATTCCAGACCAGCCCAATTCCTAGGGCTGGACCCAGAATAACAGGCACTACAAAGTTCTAGTGGACAGCAAGCAGTAACCAGCAACACACACACACACATACACACCACACACACACCACACACACACACACATACACACACCACACACACACACACACATACACATACACACACACTCACACACACACACACACACACACACACACACACACACACACACACACACACACACATATACCCCACAGGGAACATGTCTCCCCTCCTGACCTGGGGATGGCTCACAGGATTTCCTGACTTCAGTGGAGAACAGGAGGAAAGACAACCTGGCTTTCTTACTACCCAGTTCTCAGATAGAAAACTGAGTGGTCCGGGAGGTGGTGCAATGGATAAAGCACTGGACTCTCAAGCACGAGGTCCCAAGTTCGATCCCCAGCAGAAAAAGAAAACTGACACTGACAGGTTAATCACCCTCAGCAGTCATGAGTCCGGCTGAGTCTCAGACACTGTATCCAGAAACTCCACTTTGAAAGTAAGCAAGGGAGCTGGGGAGAAAACAGCACAGCAGTTCTGCAAACTGACCTTCATGCTTGAGGCTCTGAGCTCTCAGGTTCAGTCCCCAGCACCATCCTGAGCCAGAGATGAGCAGTGCTCTGGTAAAAGGACAGAACAGGCTGGGGGTAGATAGCATACTGGTTATGTAAAGAGACTCTCATGCCTGAGGCTCCAAAGTCCCAGGTTCAATCCCCAGCACTACCATGAGCCAGAGCTAATCAGTGCTCCAGTTTAAAAAGAGAGAGAGAGAGAGAGAAAAAAGGTAGGCCAGGAAGGTAGCTCAGTCTGGCAGAGCACCAAACTTTCATGCCTGAGACCCCAGAAGTTATAGGTTGAATCCCTAAGCATCACCTTATGCCAGAGCTGAGCATAAGCTCTGGCCTCTTTCCATGCAACCTCATTATGTGTGTGT
This sequence comes from Erinaceus europaeus, assembly GCF_950295315.1. Lineage (NCBI taxonomy): Eukaryota > Metazoa > Chordata > Mammalia > Eulipotyphla > Erinaceidae > Erinaceus > Erinaceus europaeus. The sequence goes on from NC_080173.1 coordinate 14,770,271, forward strand.
GACAAAACAAATAAATCTTTAATTAAAAAAAAAAATTCCCAGAAGATGTCTCAGTGGCTAGAGTATTGTACTTAAAAACATGAAGTCTGGAGTTCAGTCCCTGGCACTGTATGTACTGAGGTGAGGTGATGAATGAGGCTTTGGTTCTCTGTTGCCCTTTATCTGTGTGTGTGTATGTGTGTGCATTATGTTAATAAGTAACTAATGAAACTGTGGTCAGAGACACCTTGCAGAGAGGCCAGGGAGGTGGCTCTGTGGCAAAGTGCAGGACTTCCATCTATATATGGTGTGTGTAAGGTACATAGTTCAAATCCCAAAAACTGTATATGCCAGAGTGGTGTTCTGGTTCTCTCTCTCTCAACATTGTTTTTTCTAAACTTACAAAGTTTAGCTCCTTGAGCCTTTCTAACTTAAAGACCTCTTTAAAAAAAAAAAAAAAGTAGGGAGTCGGGTGGTAGTGCAGTGGGTTAAGTGCATGTAGCGCGAAGCACAAGGACCGGCATAAGGATCCCAGTTCGAGCCCGAGGCTCCCTACCTGGAGGGGAGTCACTTCACAAGAGGTGAAGCAGGTCTGCAGGTGTCTTTCTTTCCCCCTCTGCCTTCCCCTCCTATCTTCATTTCTCTCTGTCCTATCCAACAACAACATCAATAACAACAACAATAATAACTACAACAATAAAACAAGGGCAACTAAAGGGAATAAATAAATAAATAAATAATAAAGATTTAAAAAAAAAAAAAGTAGGCAGAGAGACCCCAGGGGGCTTGAGAAAACAACCGGATGGGGTAGGGAGCTGTTGGAAGAATTCTAGAGAGACAGTGGTGAGAAAGGGGACAGAGGCCAGAAAAAGGAGGCCCCTCCCCTCCCACACACAGCACACACACAAGCTTAACTGGAGAGACCAGGTGGCCAGGGCTTGGGGCCTACACTGAGACAGAGGGAGGGGCTAGCGTTGGGCTTTTCTGAAGTTCTCAGGGACCTCCAGGCTGTATCTGTCACCAGCCCAGGGCCTTTCCTTTCACTGCTCTGCTTCTCCCCCCACTTCCACCCCAACAGCTGCGGCCCAGTCCCTTTATACACCCACCCACCCCACCCCACCCCCACACAACTTGAAGGTCACCTCCTCTGGGTAGCCCTCCTGGAATAAGCACTTTGGAGCACTTGCCCCTTCCTACTGCCATGTGCGTGTGGCCGCTACTGGTTCAGCCCCAACTAGGGATCTGGCTTAGAGCAGGGGCTGGGGGGCGCAGGTAGGCGGAGAGGCAGAAAAGTCACTGGGGGGGCTCGGCTGTGAGCTGTGGGAGGACCCAAAGATAGTAAGGAGGGAGCAAGAAGGAAGAGCAGGATGCTGGGGTCTCCCGGGACAGGGAACTAACCCAGCCGCTGTAAACGCGGATTTGAGAGGGGCGTGCACCGAGCCGCTTCTGGGGCGCTTGCATCCAGGCCGCAGAGAGAGGCGGGAAGTTGAGAAAGGGGCCCGGCTGCAGCGGGATGCCAAGCGGCCACCCGAGAGTCCCTATCCAACTCTGGCAGCCCAGCGGGCCATCCTGCCATCAGGAGATAAGGGACCGGACAGCTGAGCCCCTCCACGCCGGCCCGCAGCCCTGAAGCCCCACCCAGGTCAAGCCCTGGGGGGCCAGGCTCAGGTTCCCCAAGTTGTAGAAGGCACCCACGCTGTGGGCTCAGGGTGAGGATTCAGGGCAGCCCGCCCCCCATCAGCCCGGAGACTCCACCGTGCGCACCCGGGAGGCGGAAGGCGGCAGCTGCAGGAACCTCGGCTCCCACGCCGCCCAGCGCCGGGAGGGGCCAGCTCAACTCCCGCCCAGCCCGCACGCCACTCGGGGCCCGCGGGGAGGTCGACCCGCCCCCAGCCTCTCTCTCACCTGCGCGCCTGCCCCGCACCCAGGGCCCCGCAGGAAGTGCTGGCCTCGGAAGAGGGGAGGAAACTGCCAGAGGAGGGGGAGGAGGTGAGGGAGGAGGTGCGGGAGGACGCGGCGGGGAGCTGGGGTTCCTGTCATGTGACCCCCCCCCCGGGGCCCCGCCTGGCCCGGTGGGAGTCGGCCGGAGGAGGGGGCTCCTCCTGGACTTTGTCCCTTGGAGGCAGGTAAGCTGGGCGCAGGGTGGGAGTAAGGAACACAGTGTGGGGTGCAAGAGGGAACCGGAGCGGGGGATCTTCTGGGGCCCTGGGAGGGGTGTGAGGTGGGCAGCCCTGCGCGAGCTGTAGGGCCATTCCCTTGGCAGGAGCTGTAGCCACGCCTCCTGCACAGAGGTCTTGAAGAGAGGGGGGTCCCCACACTGGAGATGCCGAGTGGCTCTCGGGGTTCAGGGCACTGCTTCCCAAAGGGAGAAGCAGCACGTGGAGAAGACAGCGGGAAGAGACGGAGACGAAAGGGTCAGCGGGAAGGCCTGGCCACAGGGGGGCGGTGGGGGAGGGGGCGTGAGCGCAGACCTGGGGGCGCCCCTCTGCTTCTCTCAGACCAGATCTGGCTTTGACTCTGTCCGGGATGGGTTGACCCCATCTTTCCCAGCACTTTGGATATTTCTGTCTTTTTCCTAGACAGGCAAAAAGAGGCCTCTGACCCTGTGCTGGGGGAGGGGGGTGCTGGGATTGGGACCCGAACCCAGGCCTCCTCAACGCAGTGCTTCCTCGCTCTTTAGGGGCACGGCAGACCGAGACCTTGAGCCTCACCCAGCAGATCCCCCCACATCCTTCCGGGACGGTGAGGTCGCCCCCCAGCCTCGCACAGAGATGCTGCGGCAGCCGTCGGGGCAGGCGCCGGGGGAGCCGGCACCTGCCGGGGAGGAGCTGTGGGCGGAGGAGATGGAGCGGCTGTGTGCGTCCCGCTCGCCTGTGCGCGAGCTGCCCTACTCCATGGAGGACCGGCGCCTCATCCGGTGGGTGCGGGGTGGGTGCGGGCAGGCGGGGCAGGGCAGGGGCTTCTGTGGGGACGCCTGCTGAAAGGGAGGTGGGAAGCGTCCAGCAGTGGGAAAGCGCCTCTCCCCAGCCTGTGTGGATGACTCGGGGTGCCCCCATCACCTACCTCCCTCTTGCAGGCGGCTGCGGGAGCCCGAGGGGGTGAAGACCTCGTGCTGGCAGCGGTGGCGGCGCAGGAGGCTGGTGGCGGGACGGCGCCTGCGGGAGGCGGCGCAGCGGCTGGCCCGGGGCTTCGGGCTCTGGGAGGGGGCGCTCTACGAGATCGGGGGTAGGACCTGCACCTCCCGCCTCCCCTCTGGAGTCTCCAAGTGCACCTTACAAGCTGGAGAAATACTAGGGTGGGGGTAGAAAACATAATGGTTATGCAAAGAGAATCTCATGCCTGAGGCTCCGAAGTCCCAGGTTCTATCCCCCACACACACACCACCTAAGGCAGAGCTGATTGGTGCTCTGGTTAAAAAAAAAAGGGGGGGAGGGTAGCGTAGCGGGTTAAGCGCCCAAGGCGCAAAGCACAAGGACCGGTTTAAGGACCGGTTCGAGCCCCCCCCCCCCACCTCCTCACCTGCAGGAGGTCGCTTCACTAGCAGTGAAGCAGCCCTACAGATGTCTATCTTTCTCTTCCCCTCTCTGTCTTCCTGTCCTCTCTCGACTTCTTCCTGTCCTATCCAACAACAATGATAGCAATAAAAACAACAACGACAAACAAGGGCAACAAAGGAAAAAAAAAATAGCTTCCAGGAGCAATGGATTCCTAGTGCAGGCACTGAGCTCCAGCAATAACCCCGGAGGCCAAAAAAAAAAAAAAAAAAAGGTAGGGAAGGAAGGAAGGATGAGAAACTGGAGGAGGACGTCATCTGCCATGTCTTTGCCCTCTCCTCCGCCTGTCAACCCCCAGGCTTCACACCCCCCCCACCCCTAGAGCTGGCCTTGCAAACTTACATGGGTGACAGCACCCCCTGGCGGCTGTCGGAGGTATCTCCAGGAAGACCTGATCACGGCTATTCAATCCAGGTCCCAGGAGGCGGGTTAAAACTGGTCAGTCAGCCCTCACTTGTCCCAACACTGGGATTCTGAGAGCCACCTGATCCTCCCCCTGTAGGACTCTTTGGCACAGGAATCCAATCCTACTTCACCTTCCTTCGATTCCTATTGCTGCTCAACCTGCTGACCTTGCTTCTGATTGGCAGCTTCGTACTGCTGCCCCTGCTCTGGCTCCGCCCACCGGATCCAGGCCCCACCTTTAACTTCAGTAAGTGCCTGAGGGCTCACCCTGCCCCACCCCACCCCCAGGGAGCAGCGTCCTAAGCCCACCTGCATCCTGGGAACCAGTCCAGGGCGCCATGACTGCACCCCAGGCATCTTCCTGCTGGAGGTGCAGCCCCGATGGCCCCTGGCCTTTCCTTGAGCAGAGCAGAGCCTTAGCCTCTCTGAGTTGGGGAGGGGGACAGTGGAAGTCTTCTGCCTTGGGGACCCCTCCCTATAGACTCCTTCTTCCTACCGGACAGCTCTCCAGTGTCCTAGCAGCCATCAGTCCCAGCCTGGCTCTCCAACATTCCACAATCAACTTTGGAATGTTCTCACTGGCAAGGTGAGTAGATCCTGTGCCCAGGAGCTGGGACACCAAGGGAACTGGGCTCAGGGGACTCCAGTCTAACAGGATGCCCCCCCCCCAAGGACATTGTGGTGTTTTTTTTTTCATTTTTTTAAATTTTTGATTAATAGTAGGTTACAAGATTGTAAGATCACAGTGTTTAGTTCTACACCACACCCATCACCAAAGTTCTGTGGCCTGCATCTTTTTTATTATTATTTTCCCACCAGAGTTATGATGGGATGATTCCACCACTCCTTGTGGGATTTTTTTTTTTTTTTTTTTTTTTTTACCAGAGCACTGTTCAGCTCTGGTTTATAAAGATGTGAGAGGTTGAACCTGGGCCTTCAGAACATAAGGGATAAGACTTTCTTTGCATAACCATTATGCTATCTACCCCCTCCACACACATCTTTTTTTTTTAGATAGAGAAGGAGAGCAAGATAGACAGAAGGAAGACATCTACAATACTTGTGAGACTTCCCCCTGCAGTGAAGGGAGAACCAGGAACTTGAAGCCTGGTCCTCATACATGACAATGTGTGTACTGTGCCAAGTGAGCCTTATGTTTGTTTTCAAGTTTTATTTGTTGGGACAGGGCAGTGGTGCACCCAGTTGAGCACACAGTGTCGTGCAGGGACCCGGGTTTGAGCCCCTATTCCCCACCTGGGGGGGGGGGGTCGCTTCATGAGCAGTGAAGCAGATCTGCATGAGTCTTTCTCCGCCTCCTCTCTCAATTTCTCTCTGTCCCCTCATAATACAAGGAAAAAAGAAAAGAAAAAAATTGGTCACCGCCAGGAGGGTGGATTCATAGTGCCAGCACCAAGTCCCAGCTAAAACCCTGGCAATAAAAATAAATAAATAAATAATTTATTTATTTATTGGGGGTGCCAGGGATCAAATTCAGGACCTCATGCTTGAAAATACACTTTATTCACTGTGCCACCCACCTGGTCATTTGGTTTTTATTTTTATTTTGAAGCTTTATGTATTTATTTATTATGAGAGAGGAGGGTGAGTGAGAGCAGAGTCCTTCTCAGCTCTGGCACGTAATGGTGCTGGGGGCTGAACCTGCACCCTCTAGGACCTTAGGCCTGCAAATTGGTGTTCTAACAAGCAGAGCCGTCTGCCCAGCCTGACATTTCAGCTTTTAAAGGGGACAGTCTCAGGCTAATGGTGGGGAGATGGGTCAGAGTGAAGCTGAACCCACCCAGCAGAGCCTCGGCATATGACCTTTGGAACACAGCTGAAGTGGGGTGCAAGGTGTAAGAGCAGCCTGTCTAGCCTCAGGGATAAACCACTCCAATCCCATCCCTGGAAGGCACCAATGATCCAAGTCCTGGTTCCTCGCCAAAGCTGTATGACTTTGGGCACGTTTCCTTAACCCCTCTGAGCCTCCATGAAATGGGGGTACTCTCAAGCCCCCCATCCCCCCCCACGAGAGTTAAAGAACCGTACGTGGCAGCTATGAAGTCACAACCTGGTGAGAACTTACACTATGTCCATCCCCAGGCTTTCAACAACACCTATCTCTTCTACGGAGCGTACCGGGCTGGCCCCGAGAGCATCTCAGCCTATAGCACCCGCCTGGCCTACCTCCTCAGCCCACTGGCCTGCCTGCTGCTCTGCTTCTGTGGGATTCTACAACGGTGAGAACCAAGTCTCTGCCTTCCCTTTTTTTTTTCAGGGAGTCTTCACCAATCATTCCCTCCCTTGGCATGTTGCCCCTTGAGTGTGCAGGAAGAATCAGCCCTTGTTCACTAAGGCTCCAGGTTCCAAACTATCTACAATTGCAGACCTTGAAGGCAGATTTCACAGACCCTGTATCTCTGCCCAGACCAAGGTCAAAGCCTGCACTTGAGCCTCAAAGCCTGGGAGATGGGGCTTCGCCCCACATACAACTCCCCACCCTGAGCCACCATGAGGCTAGTAGGCAGCAGGAAATGACATCCACACACATTCCCTGGATCCCTGGCTTCATCCCTCCAGGATGGTGAAAGGGCTTCCTCAAAAGCTCTTCCTGGGCCAGGACTACAGGTCGCCACTCAGTGCCAAGATCTTCTCCTCCTGGGATTTCTGTATCCGCGGGCGGGAAGCCACCACCATCAAGAAGCATGAGATCAGCAACGAGTTCAAGGTGTGCGCCATCACCAGTAGAGGCAGGGTCTAGACAAAGCCCGGCCGACGTCACCCCCTAGCTTGCTCAGGTCCTGGCCACCTGTAACCCCCTCCCCGTGCCTGAATAGTCACCCTCCACTTCCCCGCAGGTGGCCCTGGAGGAGGCACGGCGCTCCTTGCTAGTGCAGCAGCTGTCCAGGGCCCAGAAGGCACGCCACCTGTTCAGCTACCTATGGGTCAACATCTTCATCGGGCTCCTGGTGGCCGCCGCCATCACTGCCATCTTCTGGGCCACCAAGTACTCACAGGACTACAAGGAGGTGACGGGAGACTGGCCTGATTTCATTTCATCCTGGCTAGAACTGGGGGGAGGAGATGGGGTGGGCCTATGTGGTGGATCAGAGATGAAGCCCATGTCACAGTCCATGTCACAGCTGGTGCAGACCTGCACTGCCCCCACTCCCACTGCTGTGCGGTCCATGGGAGATAGTCCCCGGGCTTACGGATTTCAAAGTGCACTTTAGGGGACCCTGAGGGTCAGGGGGCTGCTGGGGATCTTCCCCAGGCTCCACTCACCTGCTTGTCCCCACAGGAGTCTCTGTTTGTGCTGCTCCAGTACCTGCCCCCAGGGGTCATCGCCCTGGTTAACTTCCTGGGTCCCCTGCTGTTTGTGTTCCTGGTCCAGTTAGGGAACTACCCCCCAAACACCGAGGTCAACCTCGCCCTTCTCTGGTGAGTGCCACCCTGGGGGGTGACAGTGGGACAGCCTGTGGAGGGCCAGCACCACATAGGGCCTGCCTGCTCCCTGTCCTGGGTCTCACCTGGCATTAAGGGTCCCGAGCAAGGGAAGGCAGGCTGGGCATTTCCAGAGCACAAGGTCTCAGGGGCCCCAGTTCCCTAGTTCCCTCTGTCAGAGCAAGCCAGCAGTCTGGACCAGGACCAGCCACTGCTTTGCCAGAGAGGTGCACCTGCTATTCACGTGCGTGTCTGTCACAGGGCCGCTCACATGCATTGTTTCACTGTTCCAAGCCGACTTTTTTCAGACAGAAGGAGAGAGAGACACTGCACCAACAGAGCTTCCCCTGAGGCCATGGCACTTTCATGTGGTGTTGGGGCTTAAGCCCAGACCAGAAATACAGCAAGGCAGGCACCCAGCTAGATGAACCATCTCTCCAACCCCTGCCTGGGAGTCCTAGTACTCCCAGGGGCTCTGAGGGGACAGATACTGGAGAAGCAGGAGGGACTCAGACTGAACTCTGCATTAGTGGGGGCTGAGCCCAGGAAAGGGGGCCCTCCAGGTAGAGCCCCCCACCACAACACAGTTCCCACCCTCAACCTCCCTCAGGTGTGTGGTGCTGAAGCTGGCCAGCCTGGGGATATTCTCCTTCTCCCTGGGTCAGACCATGCTGTGCATCGGCAGAAACAAGACCAGCTGTGAGTTCTATGGCTATGACGTCTGTGACTATCAGGTGACTGGGGGCTCCCTCAGGCCCTGTCCCTCCTGTCCAACTCCACACCGCTCCACCTCAGACCCCACCAAGCCCCACTCTCCCTTCCATCTCCCTGTCACCCTGTGAGGTGCTGTGAGCAGTCTCCCTTTCCATATCCGTTCTATGTGAGGTACAGCCTAGGCTGGGGGCAGGCGGCCACAACCCATCTCCTCCTCTCCAGTATAACTTAGCTACTGCAGCTGACTCCAGGTGGGCCTCCTGCACCAGAGAAACCCCCAGGAGGTGGGTGGGATGGGGTGGGATGGGGAGAACACCAGGGATCATGAGTAGTAACCCCCCCTTCCTGCTGCAGTGCTGGGAGAACTCTGTGGGGGAAGAGCTTTACAAACTGAGCACCTTCAACTTCCTCCTCACCGTGGCCTTCACCTTCCTGGTCACCCTGCCTAGGAGGTGAGCCGTCGGGTGGGTGTCACGGGCCACAGTGAAGCCCACGCAGTTCTCTGCACGGGTGGCCACGTGGGTGAGGGTCTGTGGCCATGGCCGACGTGACCCCCTTCCACCTCCAGGCTGCTGGTGGAGCGGTTCTCAGGCCGGTTCTGGGTCTGGCTGGACCGAGAGGAGTTCCTGGTGCCCACGAACGTGCTGGACATTGTGGCAGGACAGACGGTCACATGGATGGGCCTCTTCTACTGCCCCCTGCTGCCTCTGTTCAATAGCGTCTTCATCTTCCTCACCTTCTACCTGAAGAAGGTGAGTTTCCGGGGCTGGGAAGCCTGAGTCCCCATCAGCAGAGCTGATCCTGCCGCCCTCCAGGTGCCCTTCCCTGGGCACCACCCACATGCTGAGCACCCCGTCGTCTTGCCCGCTCCCCAGTACACCCTCCTGCGCAACTCCAGAGCGTCTGCAAGGCGGTTCCGTGCGTCCAGCTCCACCTTCTTCTTCCAGCTGGTGCTCCTCCTTGGCCTGCTCCTGGCCGCTGTTCCCCTGGGCTACGTGGTCAGCCGGTGAGACACTGGTGGGGGCAGGAGGGAGGCCAGCTCTCACCCTGGGCCTGACACCCGCTCCCTCTGGCCATGTCTCCTTAGCATCCATTCTTCCTGGAACTGTGGCCTCTTCACCAACTACTCAGCACCCTGGGAGGTGGTCCCGGAGCTGGTGGCCCTGCGACTCCCGCCTACTGGCCAGCGTGTCCTGCATTACCTCGGTTCCCATGCTTTCAGCTTCCCCCTCCTCATCCTGCTCAGGTGCCTCTCAAGGACGGGTCCTTCCTCCCACGGGCAGCCCCCCAGTTAGCTCTCGGGATCTAGGGGTCCCGCAAGGAGAGCATTAGGAGGCAAGGGCCAGGGGTGAGAACGTGTCCTCAGGGTTCCTCCCTGCTAGCTAGCACCTTACCTGAGCAGATTCCGGGCGCAGGTGCCCTCCCAACCCAATCCCCACAGCTGGTCATTGCTCTAGTTGTCATGTAGGGAAGGGAGGGGTCTCGGGGCCATGGAAGGAGGAGGAGAAGGAGAGAGAAAAGCCATCTGCTGGCACAGACTGACAGGGAGCTGGAGGGAGGTGTTACAGCCTGGATTTTTCCTGGGCTTTCATACCTGAGCAATTCCACCACTGCAGATAGACTATTTTATTTTATTTAAAGTTTTTTTATTATATTTATTTGTTAGATAGGGACATCCAGAAATTGAGAGGGGAGGGAGATAGAGAGGAAGACAGAAAGACACCTGCAACATCGCTTCACCACTTGTAGAGATTTCCCCTCTGCAGGTCGGGACTGGGGCTCAAACCCAGGTCCTTGCATGTTGTAATATGTGCGCTCGACCAGGACTGCCACCACCTGACCCCGGCCAGACTCTTTATTTTAGATAGAGTGTAAGAGAAGGAGAGGGAGAGAGACAAAGAGACCAAGAGGAGAGACACCACAGCACTACACTACCACTCATGAAGCTTCACTGTGCAGCTCCCCCTGTGTGGGCCAGGGGCTCTAGCCCAGGTCCTCGAGCATAATAAACTGTGCGCTCTCCTGGCCCCTCCTGAGGCCTGTTTTTTTTTTTGTCTCCAGGGTTATTGCTGGGGCTCAGTGACTGCATCATGAATCCATTGCTCTTGGAGGCTATTTTTCTCCCTTTCGTTGCCCTTGTTATTGTAGCTTTGTTGTGGTCATTACTGTTGTTGTTGATGTCATTTGCTGGAGAGAGGAGGGGAAGACAGAGAGGAGGAGAGAAAGATAGACACCTGCAGACCTGCTTCACCGCCTGTGAAGCGACTCCCCTGCAGGTGGGGAGCCGGGGGCTCGAACCGAGATCTTTACTCTGGTCCTTGCGCTTTGCACCAGGTGCGCCCAACCCGCTGCACTACCGCCCGACCCCCCTGAGACCTGTTTTTTAAGAAGAAAGGTCTGGACCAAAGATAGCTCTCCTGGACAGTCGGCTGCTTTACCGTGGCACAAGGCCTGGTCCCCACTACGTTGGAAGAAGCATTGTGCTATGTCCTCTCTTTCTCTCTCTCTCTTTCCCTGCCTCTTTGCCTTTTCTGTCTCTCTAGAAAAATAAAGAAGGGGGGCACACCATAGCGCACCAGGTTAAGTGCACATAGAACAAAGTACAAGGATCCAGGTTCGAGCCCCAGCTACCCACCTGCAGAGGAATCACTTCACAAGTGGTGAAGCAGGACTGCAGGTGTCTGACTTTCTCTCCCCTTCTTCCCCTCTCTGTTTCCCCCTCCTCTCTCAATTTCTCTTTGTCCTAGCCCCAAAAATAGAAAAAAAAAAAAATGGCTGCAGGAGCAGTGGATTCCTAGTGCAGGCACTGAGCCCCAGAGATAACTCTGAAGGAGAAAAAAAAAAAGAAAGAAAGAAAAAAAGAAAGAAAGAGGAAAAGAGAGGAAGTAAGGGGGAGAGAGAAGGGAAAGGTGTTATGTGTACCAGAGTGGTCTCCTGACACTCTCCCACTCTCGTATGACATTTTCACATATAAAATAAATATAGCAGGCCAGGGAGATAGCATAACGGTTATGCAAAGAGACTCTGATGCCTGAGGCTCCTGAAGTCCCAGGGTCAATCTCCCTCACCATCATAAGCCAGAACTGAGCAGTGCTGTGGTAAAACAGAGAGAGAGAAAGAGGTATCATTAAAGAAAAGAAAGTGGAACTTGAGTGTTGTAGCCTGGGAGATGGTGCAATGACTAGAGCACTAGACTTAAACATAAGGTCCCTTGGCATCACATAGGCCAGATGATGCTCTGGTATTCTCTCTTGCTCTCTCACTCTCAATTTCTCTTTCCCCCCATGTTAAAAAAAAAAACAAACTGGGAGTTGGGCGGTAGCGCAGCGGGTTAAGTGCATGTGGCGCGAAGCGAAAGGACCAGTGTAAGGATCCCAGTTCGAGCCCCCAGCTCCCCACCTGCAGGGGAGTCACTTCACAAGTGGTGAAGTAGGTCTGCAGGTGTCTGTCTTTCTCTCCTTCTCTGTCTTCTCCTCTCTCCATTTCTCTCTGTCCTATCTAACAATGACGACAACTATAATAACTACAACAACAATAAGACAACAAGGGCAACAAAAGGGAAAATAAATAAATAAATAAAATTTTAACCTCATTTATATAAAAAAAGAATTCTTCTATTAAAAAAACTAAAAAATAATAAAAGAAGAAAGAAAGAAAAGAAAGATATAGCAGTGCAAGGACAGGAAGATAGCATAAAAATAGTGCACAGAATTTGCATTCCAAAGGTCCCAGGTTGGATCCTCAGCACCACCAGTAGCCAGAGTTGAACAGTGCTCTGTTCAAAGAAAACAAAACCCAAAACAACTGGGTTTTGCAGACTGGGGAGATAGCTCAGCACGTAGAGCAAAGACATGTAAGTGCCTGTGTCCTATCCCTACCTCCGTGCATCTGATGGAGCTATGCTATGGTCTCTCTCTCATAAAAACAAATCTTTATTTTTTTAAAATTATTTATTGGACAGAGACAGCCAGAAGTTGAGAGGAAAGGGGGAGATAGAGAGGGAGAGACAGAGAGACACCTACAGCCCTGCTTCACCACTCGTGGAGCTTTTCCTCTGCAGATGGGGACCCGGGGCTCGAACCCCAGTCCTTGCACACTAAGTGGCGTGTGTAGGGAAGAACTAAGAACCTGGCTACTGCCACTCAAGAAGTGACAGCCCAGTGCCCCTGTCCATCCACAGCCTTGTCCTGACGGTGTGTGTCTCGCAGTCCCAGGCCAACACCAGGGCCATCCAGGGGCTCCGGAAGCAGCTGCTGTGGGTGAGTGTCTGCTGTGCCGGGGAGATAGAGGCCTGGAGCCACACTCACAAAAAGGGGTTGAACCTGGAGACAGGCTCTTAAGAGGACTGTGACTCTTGGCTGATGGCAGGGACTCTGAAGGGGAAGAGAGCCAAGGAGGTGGGGCTCAGCACCTTCGAGCCACCCCCACTAGACTGGCTGCTGTCTCTAGGGTCCACTTGCCTGTAACCCACCTCTGATGTCCCTTGCAGCAGGTCCAGGAGAAGTGGCATCTAGTGGAAGACCTGTCACGGTTGCTGCCTGAACCGTTTGCTGGTGGTTCTGTTGGGTCAGAGTCCCCTCGCTCCAGAGCTTCTCGACCGAGATCCTTCTGCCCCGGATTCCCATGTCCAGGCTCCCCAGGCCCCAGGCCCCCCAGGCCTCCACACTCCCTTACAGAGCCCCCTGAACTGTACTCTCCCAGCCTCGGTCAACGTGAAACCCCAGGCCCAACCTGCAGATTCCGATTTCCCAGTGAGTCTGAGCCGTAACACCCACACCCACTGCCTCCACCCAGAGTCTCTCCAGGGCCCCCTTACTCCTTCCTGTTCCCTGGGGACCACCATTCCTCTCAATGGTGACTTCAGCAGGGTCACCAAATGAGGATACACACACCCAGGGGCAACAGGGAGAAAATACGGGAATATGGGACTGTGTATTTATATTTTTTATCTCATTTCTTTAATATTTGTATTTCTTTTTAGTGTCATAGAAGATGTGTGCTATATTGGTGTAGTACATTAGAATGTGTCTGCAATTGTTACTACACACCCCTTGGGAGTTCTCAGAAACATTCGCTGTGGGATAGTGCTATTGTAACATTTTTTTGTTTGTTGGTCGGTTGTTTTTTGTTTTTGTTTTTAACCAGAACACTGCTGGACTCTGACTTATGGTGGTGTGAAGAATTGAACCTGTGACTTCGGAGACTCAGGCATAAGAGTCTCTTTGCATAACCATTATGCTATCCACCCCCACCCTCATCATAACATTGAAGCCTGGCCACCATCAGGGCTGGTTCTGACTGCACAGCACCCCACTTCATGTCCATACCACCTCCCATTGTTCCTTACAGAGAGCAATACGGAGGTTGTCAGCAAGTGGGAGAATTAGAGGTCTAACCCAGGGACGCTGGCTCTGAGTCCTGCTGCCCCAACTGTGGGACTTACTAGCCATTCCTGGCCCTGACCTCAGGGGTCACTTGAGTCTGAGTGACAGCGTCATTTGTCCACCTCTTCATGCAGGATTCCTTAAAGCCTCATATTTCAACCCAGCAACCCCACATGAACCAAGGGGACACCCGCCATCCCATAATAGAGAAAAATTCCCACCGCTCAGAAATCCAGGGAAACCTGTGTCGCCAGCCCTGCCACACCCATGTCATCCTTCTCCTTCACTGGGTTGACCTTAAGGAATCTTGAACGTGAAGGGTGAAGATCCATCCCCACAAAGGCCATGAAGCCAGGGTAGGTAGCACCTGGGGCTGGGGAGACTAATGCTCATACAAGATGGCTTGCCTGCCTGAGGCACAAGAGATCCCAGCAGTAAGCCAGAGCTAAGTTGTGGTCTGGTTAAAAATAAATAAATAGGGAGTTGGGCAGTAGCGCAGCAGGTTAAGCGCAGGTGGCGCAAAGCACAAGAACCTGGCTAAGGATCCCTGTTCAAACCCCCGGCTACCCACCTGCAGGGGAGTCACTTCACAAGCGGTGAAGTAGGTCTGCAAGGTGTCTATCTGTCTCTCCTCCTCTCTGTCTTCCCTGCCTCTCGCCATTTCTCTCTGTCCTATGCAACAATAATAATTACAACAATAAAATGACAAGGGCAACAAAAGGTAATAAATTTTAAGGGGGTCGGGCGGTGGCGCAGTGGGTTAAGCGCACGTGGCGCAAAGCGCAGGGACCGGCGTAAGGATCCCGGTTTGAGCCCCCGGCTCCCCACCTGCAGGGGAGTCGCTTCACGGGCGGTGAAGCAGGTCTGCAGGTGTCTGTCTTTCTCTCCCCCTCTCTCTCTGTCTTCCCCTCCTCTCTCACTTTCTCTCTGTCCTATCCAACAACAAAGCAACGTCAACAATGGCAATAATAACCGCAACGAGGCTGCAACAACTAGGGCAACAAAAAGGGGGAAAAATGGCCTCCAGGAGCAGTGGATTCATGGTGCAGGCACCGAGCCCAGCAATAACCCTGAAAGGAAAAAATAAATAAATAAATAAATTTTAAAATAAATAAGTAAAGGTGGGAGAGATAGCATAATGGTTATGTAAAAAGATTCTCATGCCCTAGACTCCAATGTCCCAGGTTCAGTCCCCTTGCACCATAAGCTGGCAGTGCTCTGATGAAAAATATAATAAATAAAGGGGCTGGGTGGTTGAGCACCTGGTTGAGAGCACATGTTACAGTGTGCAAGGACAAAGGTTCAAGACCCCTGTCTCCACCTGCAGAGGGAATGCTTCATGAGCAGCAAAGCAGAGCTGCAGGTATCTTTCTCCTCTCTCTCCCCCTTCTAGATTTCTAGCTATCTCTATCAAATAAATAAAAATACTTTTTAAAAAAATAAATAAGGGGAGTCTGGCGGTAGCGCAGTGGGTTAAGCACACATAGCACAAAGTGCAAGGGCCGGCTTAAGGATCCTGGTTCGAGCCTCCAGCTCCCCACCTGCAGGGGAGTCCCTTCACAGGCAGTGAAGCAGGTCTGCAGGTGTCTATCTTTCTCTTCCCCTCTCTGTCTTCCCCTCCTCTTTCCATTTATCTCTGTCCTATCTAACAATGATGACATCAATAACAACAACAATAAAGAAACAACAAGGGCAACAAAAGGGGAAAATAAATAGAGGGTCGGTCGGTAGCGCAGCAGGTTAACTGCACGTGGCACAAAATGCAAGGACTGGTGTAAGGATCCCAGTTCAACCCCCCCCCCCCGGCTTCCCACCTACAGGGGAGTCATTTCACAGGTGGTGAAGCAGGTCTGCAGGTATCTGTCTTTGCCTCCCTGTCTCTGTCTTCCCCTCCTCTCTCCATTTCTCTGTCCTATCCAATAACAATAACAGTAATAACTACAACAACAAAAACAAGGGCAACAAAGGGGAAAGTAAATATTTTTTAATTTAAAAATAAATAAATAAAATGTCCCTAGCCTGTTAAAGACTCCCTTCCAGGGTGCTGTGCCTTAGAACCCATCCTCCCAGTGGTTGAGAAAGTTCACCTAGGCCTGTGCCAGCAAGTCTGATGGATCCATCTAGGTGCAGCCAGCAGCCAGGCAGCGGCACTGTCTGGAGATCTCATGTGACTCCCTGGCAGCCCAGAGTGAGAGCTGTCAGTTGAGAAGGTCAGGAGGCTCCCCAGGACTCTGGAAGCTCTGATACACTCTAGGCTGGGGGCTTCATATGGCCATTAGAGGCTTGGCTGCCTCCTCCAGAGAAGGGGGGGGGAGCAGCAGGTGGTGGCACACCTGACTTAAGTGCACACATCACTGTGCACAAGGATGCAGGTTCCGGGGGTCGGGCGGTAGCAAAGTGGGTTAAGCACACGTGGTACAAAGCTGAAGGGCCAGCTTAAGGATCCCGGTTTGAGCCCCCGGCTCTCCACCTGCAGGGGAATCGCTTCACAAGCGGTGAAGCAGGTCTGCAGGTGTCTGTCTTTCTCTCCCTGTCTTTGTCTTCCCCTCCTCTCTCCATTTCTCTCTGTCCTATTCAACAACAACAATGAAAAACAACAAGGGCAACAAAGAAAATAAGTATTTCTTTTTTTTAAAAAAAAAAAAGGATGCAGGTTCAATCTCGTGGTCTCCACCTGCAGGGGGAAAGCTTCATGAGTGGTCAAATAGGGCCGCAGGTGTCTCTCTGTCTCCCTTTCTCTTTTTTTAAATGTATATTTTATTCTATTTTTATATTTTTTATTATCTTTTTTTTCTTGGGCACCTGGATTGCTTCCAGGTACCTTTGACCATTTTTACCCCATTCTACTATCTACTTCTGCCTTTGATAGACAGGTCTTAATTCTTTTCTAAAATTTCATATTTCGTTTTGTTTTTGATTCCACATGTAAATGATGCCATACAATTAAAATGTATTTTTTTTTGCTTTTTTATATTTTATAGGAAAAAGGAATTGAGAGGGGAGAGAAGGGGTAGATAGAGAGGGAGAGAGAAAGAGAGATGCTTCATAGCTTCATAGCACAGCTTCATAGCTCACAAAACTGTCCCCTGAAGGTGGGGACTGGGAGCTTGAACCTGGGCACTTGCACAGGGTAACAGGATATCTACCCTCCGCCCTATTATCTTATTTATTAGCTAGAGACGGCCAGAGATCAAGAAGGATTGGAGAGGGAGTTAGAGACAGATACCTGCAACCAGGATCCTTGTGCACTGTAACATGTGCACTCAACCAGATGTACCACCGCCTGGCTTCTCTGTCTGCCTCTCTGCTTCCCTCTCCCATCTCAATTTCTCTCT
Source organism: Erinaceus europaeus (assembly GCF_950295315.1). Lineage (NCBI taxonomy): Eukaryota > Metazoa > Chordata > Mammalia > Eulipotyphla > Erinaceidae > Erinaceus > Erinaceus europaeus. The sequence goes on from NC_080173.1 coordinate 14,787,083, forward strand.
GTCTCCATCCAATAATAAATAAATAAATAAAAATGCTTTTTTAAAAGGGAGAAGTAGGGGCCCGGTGGTGGCGCACATGGTTGAGCACATGTGTTACAATGCGCAAGGACCCAGGTTCAAGCTCCCGGTCCCCACCTGCAGGGGGAAAGCTTTGCGAGTGATGAAGTAGTGCTGCAGGTATCTCTCTGTCTCTCTCTCTCTCTCTATCACCCTCTTGATTTCTGGCTGTCTCTATCTAATAAATAAAGATGATAGAAAAAAAAAAGGGAGAAGTAGGTGGGTACCCAGGTGCATCCTCAGAAGATGAGTCAGAATAGTCAGTGACAAGGGTGGGGGTAGATAGTATATGGTTATGCAAAGTCTCTCATGCCTGAGGCTCCGAAGTCCCAGGTTCGATCTACCACACCACCATAAGCCAGAGCTGAGCAGTGTTCTGGTGTTAAAAAGAAAATTTAAATAATAAGAAGAATAGTCAGTGACAAGAGCTGGTTCTTATCCCCTGGGGAGGAAGGGGACTCCCTAAAGTGGCTGAGAGCTCGTCTCCAGGAGAGTCCAGGGTGCAGCACCCTGACATTGTCCCCTTCTGTCCTTCCCGATGCTTCATTCAAGCAGGGCCACCCATCCAGACCAGCACTCAAAGCCTCAGCAGTACCCCCCACCCCATGAGTACGTGCTCGACCTTCCTTGGCAGGTGCCCACACTAAGCTGCTGGGAGGCAGGAGTGTGTGGGCCTAGCAGCTCCCACTGTGTCTGGTGGTTACCTGGGAGGATAGCAGCCTGAAGAGGCACTTCCTGCACAAACTGAACTTGGCCTGAAAAGGGCAGCTGACAGCCCCAAGCCTTGGCCTGAGTGTAAGACCCAGCTGCCCCCAGGCAGGCAGGAGTCCAGGGCATTGCAGGCTGGCTTGGGTCCTCGACCCATTCGTACTATTCCAGGCACTGTCTTCAGTCTCCTCCCTGACCCAGCCTTAGTGCTTACTTGGGCTTCTACAAGTCCTGTGCTCTGTCAGTTGAGCTGTTTCCCCCAGGGCCACCTCCTTGGTTTCTACGCTACTGGCTCCCACCCTTCTCTCCAGGTTGGGCTGAGTTCCTGCTCACTATGTCACGTGACTTCCTGGTGGTTTAGCTGGTATCGGTCCAAGCCCCTGCAGACCCACAGACTTCCCCCCGGGACCTGAGGAAGAGCCTCTCCCACTTCTGAGCTCCAGGCCACAGTGTCTTCCAGCACTGTCACAGTGACCAGAGGCCTCATCCAGTCGGAGGCTCAGTTTGGGGCTGTGTGGGCAGTCTAGGAGGCATCTAGGGGAAGTCTCCTCTTGACCCTGCTTCTCTAACAGAGGGCCAGACTTCCAGTTCTCCCTTGGGCTCAGAATCCCCCAAGGAGCTTCAGAAAGACCCCTCATGATCATGTCTAGCCCACGCAGTCATCCAGGATAATCCCCCATCTCAAAGCCATCAGGCCCACAACCTGCCCTGCCCTGCCCTTGCTATGCAACGTAACAGATGCCAGGGCAGGATGGGGCATGCACCCAGTGAGTCTGGGCTCCTACGGCCCAGTGACAGATGAGCTTGAGCCTTGGTTCAGCCCCAGGGCTCAGACACCTTCAAATTCCCTGGGTGGGTAGAGGGGGATATGGGGAAACTTGCAGTCCTGGGCTAGGTCTGCCCTGCCCTGTGCTGGGGCCCTGTGGCCTCCAGGTTATCAGCCAGTTGCAGGCTGCTGCCCAGGGTGCATTCAAGGGGCCCCAGGGTGGAGGTGACTGAGAGCGCTCTCTTGAGTGTGGCCAGAGAAGACCACACCAGCAGAGGGATGAGATTCCTGTCACTGCTTCTCTCAGCCATGCTGGGTGAGCCACTGGGGACCTCGTGGGAGGGGGTGGCTGCCAGGACCAAAGGAGGGTGCTGGGGAGAGTAGGCAGGGTAGGTCCAGAAGCACAGAGCAGAGAAGGGATAATGGGCCTGAGTCAAGGCCAGCCCTTTGACTGCTTCACCCTGGACCCACTATTTCTTTTTATTTTTTTTTTAAATTTATTTATTTATTTTTATTGCCACCAGAGTTAGCACTGGGGCTTGGTGCAGGCAGGCACTGTGAATTGACCATTCCCAGCAGCCATTTTTGTTGTTGTTCTTCTTTTTTCTTAAGATTTTTTAAAAATTTTTATTTATTTATTTTCCCTTTTGTTGCCCTTGTTGTCTTTTTTATTGTTGTTGTAATTATTATTGTTGTTGTTATTGATGTGGTTGTTGTTGGATAGGACAGAGAGAAATGGAGAGAGGAGGGGAAGACAGAGAGGAGGAGAGAAAGACAGACCCCTGCAGACCTGCTTTACCGTTTACTTGAAGCGACTCCCCTGCAGGTGGGGAGCCAGGGGCTGGAACCCGGATCCTTATGCCGGTCCTTGCGCTTTGCGCCACCTGCGCTTAACCCACTGCGCTACCGCCCAACTCCCTCTTCTTCTTTTTTCTATTTTACTGGATAAGACAGAGAGAAATTGGGGGTCAGGTGGTAGCACAGTGGGTTAAGCACACATGGCGCAAACTGCAAGGACCGGCGTAAGGATCCCAGTTCGAGCCCCTGGCTCCCCACCTGCAGGGTGGTCACTTCAAGTAAACGGTAAAGCAGGTCTGCAGGTGTCTTTCTCTCCTCTCCCCCTCTCTGTCCTCCCCATCTCTCTTGATTTCTCTCTGTTCTGTCCAACAGCAATAACAATAATAACAACAATGATAAACAACAAGGGCAACAAAAGGGAAAAATAGTCTCCAGGGGCAGTAGATTTGTAGTGCAGGCACTGAGTCCCAGCAATAACCCCAGAGGCAAAAAAAAAAAAAAGAGAGAGAGAGAAATTGAGAGAGGAGGGGGAGATAGAGAGGGAGATAGATAGATAGATAGATAGAGACCTGCAGACCTGCTTCACTGGTGAAGCATCACCCCTGCAGGTGGGGAGTGGGGGTTCAAACCCAGGTCTTTGCACATGGTGATGTGAGTGCTTAACTGCTTGCCCTTTAACATTTTATTTTATTTTATTTTATTTTATTTTATTTTTTGCCTCCAGGTTTATTGCACCATGAATCCACTGCTCCTGGAGGTCATTCTTTCCCCCCTTTGTTGCCCTTGTTGTTGTAGCCTTGTTGTGGTTATTATTGTTGTTGTTGATGTCATTCATTGTTGGATGGGACAGAGAGAAATGGAGAGAGGAGGGGAAGACAGAGGGGGAGAGAAAGATAGACACCTGCAGACCTGCTTCACTGCCTGTGAAGTGACTCCCCTGCAGGTGGGGACATGGGGACTCGAACCGGGATTCTTACGCTGGTCCTTGCGCTTTGCGCCCCATGCGCCCAACCCCCCATTTTATTTTATTTTATTTTATTTTATTTTATTTTAATGAAAGAGACATCAGAGCACTGCTCAGCTCTGGTGGTGCTAGGGATTTTTTAAAAATATTTTTATTGTGGTCCAGGAGGTGGCGTAGTGGATAAAATGTTGGTCTCTCAAGCATAAGGTCCTGAGTTCAATCCCTGGCAGCACATGTACCAGAGTGATGTCTGGCTCTTTCTCCTATCCCTCTCATTAATAAATAAAATATTTTTAAAATTTTTATTTATTTATTAATGGATAGAGACAGAGAAATTGAGAGGAGAGGAGAGATAAGATAGGGAGAGAGACAGAGACACCTGCAACCCTGCTTCACCACTCTGTGAAGCTTTCCCCCAGCAGGTGGGGACCGGGGGCTTGAACCTGGGTCCTTGTGCACTGTACTGTGAATGCTAAACCAGGTGCGCCACTGCCTGGCCCGGTGCTAGGAAATGAACCTGAGACCTCAAAGCCTCTCCAGCCCTTTGTGTAATTTGTTTCAAGAGGGAAGGGGAGACCAAAAGGCCAAAGCATCACTCTGGCACATGTGACGCCAGAGATCTAACTCAGGACTTGATGCTTGAGAGCCAGTGTTTTACCTACTGTGCCACCTCCAGGTCACAGACAGCCTGTTTATTCATCTGAAAAAATAGCCCAGTAGGGTTCCATGGTGTTCCACATAGGGTTTCTGGACTCTGAAAAATAGCTCAACAGTACTAAATGCGGTGCCTCCAGAGACTGGTGGTGATGGAGATGCTGGCTGAGTCCGGGGACTCTCTGGGGCCTCCCCTCCACCCTGGACTCACCACCTTCCCACCCTCTCCTCTCTTACAGCCACCGGAGGCTTCTCCACAGAGGAGAAGAAAATAGGTGAGTAGCCCAACCAGCTGGAGGGACAGAGGAGGCGGCCGGGTACCTGGAGTCAGAGCCCCCATCTATAGTGGGCGCCTTGGCTGGGGGCAGGTTGCAGAGGAGGATGCTGATGGTGATGTGGTGACTACTGGTGGAAGCCAGGCGAGTCTGGACCTGACCTCAACCCCCGTGTGTGGATGGGTGGGGGTGGGGGCACAGAGACAGGTAGAGCAGGTCAGGGGATGAGCAAGGCCCTCTGCCTCCTCTGCTGGGGGCCGGGCAGCGGGCAGTGGGGGGGGCAGGATTCGTGCCATAATTTCTCAAGTGGGTGTGACGGGGTGAGGGGTGCATTCTGGTGGGTTTTTTGCCCAGCAGGGATGTAGGAATGGGGAAGTAGAGGTTCCCCAAGAATCTAACCTCCAGCTGAGTCTGCCTTTCTCTCAGACACCACTGGAGGGCGTGAGGGCCTCTGAGAGAGATGGAGAGTATGTGTGGTGAGTGTGTGGTGTATGTGCGTGTGTCTCTGTGTGTGTGGTGTGTGTGTGTGTCTTTCTCAGTGTGGTGTGTGTGTTGTATGTGGTATGTGTGTGTGTGTCTTTCTCCGTGTGTGTGGTATGTGTGTCTTTCTCCGTGTGTGTGTGTGTGTGTGTGTGTGTGTGTGTGTGTGTCTTTCTCTCTCTCCCTGTGTGTATGTGTCTTTCTCTCCGTGTGTGTGTGTTTGTGTGTGTGGTCTATGTGGTGTGTGTGTATGTGTCTTTCTCTCCATTCCAAGCTCTCCATCAGTTGCCCAGTGTTCCTCTCTCTCTCTCTCCATCCGAGCCTCTCCGCCAGCTGCCCAGGGTGTGTGTATGCCTGTGCTTGTGTCTACTCTTACCTCTTCTCCCAAGGTTTCAGCCCCTCTCTCAAACCCCCCTCCCCACCCCTTTCTAGCACTGCATCCTGCCAGGTAGAGATGGCCAGTACCTCCTCTCCCATCTCCAAGACAGGGTTTCCTCCCTTTTCCTGTCCCTACTGCTAAAATAGCCTTCCTGGCCTGTCCCCGGGGTCACCAGGTCCCATCTGCCTCTATTCCACTGAAGGGTGGGTCTCACTTGAATGCGGCACAGGCTGAAATATCATTTCCTCATTTGCTTTAGAAACAAACACATGGTGTTTCTGCTTGGGGGCAGTGGAGGATGCCACAGGGGTGGGACAGAATCTCTGTCTCCAGAAACACCTCCTCCCTCTCAGCCCCACTTCTGCTCAGACCCTTGCTGAGCAAGTCATACCACCTACACTTTTTATTTTTTAAGAGTTGTTTATTATGGGGGTCAGGCAGTAGTGCAGCGGGATAAGCGCAAGTGGCATGAAACACAAGGACTGGAGTAAGGATCCCAGTTCGAGCCCCAGCTCCCCACTTGCAGAGGAGTCGCTTCACAGGCGGTGAATCGGGTGTGTAGGTGTCTATCTTTCTCTCCCCCTCTCTGTCTTCCCCTCCTCTCTCCACTTATCTCTGTCCTACCCAATAACAATGACAACAATAAGTACAACAATAATAATTACAACAATAGTAAAAAACAAGGGCGACAAAAGGGAAAATAAATATTTAAAAATATATATCTATAAAAAAATATCTGTGGGAGTCGGGTGGCAGCGCAGTGAGTTAAGCGCACATGGTGCAAAGCACAAGGATCGTCGTAAGGATCCAGGTTCGAGCCCCTGGCTCCCTACCTGCAGGGGAGTTGCTTCACAGGTGGTGAAGCAGGTCTGCAGGTGTCTATCTTTCTCTCCTCCTCTCTGTCTTCCCCTCCTCTCTCCATTTCTCTCTGTCCTATCCAACAATAACAACATCAATAATAACTACAACAGTAAGACAACAAGGGCAACAAGAGGGAATAAGTAAATTAATATTTTTAAAAAATATTTATTTAGTGAGAAGGAAAAGAAGGTAGAGAAAAAAGTATAGCATAGGCACTGCCTAGGGTTAAACTTGCAACCTCACAGTTGAGAGCCCAGCATTTTACCCACTGTGCCACCTCCCAAGCCATACTATCTAAACTCTTAGGAGACTGACCTGACAAATCATTCATTCACTCAGCAAATACTACTGCATGTCTATTCAGTCCCTGGCCTGATTTTTGGCCCTGGAAATGGATACATAAAGTGGAAAAACAAGACGCTGGGAAAGAGTCCACCCAGTAGAGCACATACTTTGCCACAATGAGGACCCAGATCCAAGCCCCCAGCTAACACTACGCAGAGAGCAAGCTTCCTGAGCTGTGGAGCAGTGCTGTGGTGTCACTCTTCTCTCTCTCTTTCTCTCTCTCTCTTTTTCTATCTCTCTTGAATCCTCTACCTGAAGAACAAACAAGCGAGTAAAAAATAGTCTGCTTAGGGGGTCGGGTGGTAGCGCAACAGGTTAAGCGCACATGGCACAATGCGCAAGGACCAGCATAAGGATCCTGATTCAAGCCCCTGGCTCCCCACCTGCAGGGGAGTCACTTCACGAGCAGTGAAGCAGGTCTGCAGGTGTCTATCTTTCTCTCCCCCTCTCTGTCTTCCCCTTCTCTCTCCATTTCTCTCTGTCCTATCCAACAACAATGACATCAACAACAACAATAATAATAACCACATCAATGATAAAAAAACAACAAGGGCAACAAAAGGGAAAAAATAGCCCCCAGGGGCAGTGGATTCACGGTGCAGGGATCTGCCGGGCTAGCTTAGCGGGCAGGAGAGAGATGACCAGGAACTCATGGCTGAGCAGGAATGCAATACCATACTGGCTTTATTCATCTGCATTTAAAACTTCCGAGGCGGAAGTGGTAGGTCAGAAAAGGATATACGCAGGAGAGTGGGTGGAGAGAAGGAAAGCATCTAACCAGTGGGGATTCAACCAATGCCTTGCAGGCAGAGCAGGTCTCAGACAAAACAGTGATTATGCAAATAGACCACAGCGTTAAGCAATGCAGGGGACCTGGCGTAATAATCAACAGGGACCAAGTCCCAGCAATAGCCCTGGAAGCAAAAAAAAAAAAAAAAAAAAAAAGTCTCTAGTCTCTTGTAAGTTGTGGAATCTTGTAGGCACAAAGCCCCAGTGAAATCCTGGCAGCAAGGGAAAAAAATACATAACAAAGATCCTTCTGGAAGAGCTTCTGTTTGTGTGTGTGTGTTCGGGGGATAGTGATAAAAATCAGCACAATCGGGAGTCGGGTGGTAAGTGGGTTAAGTGCATATGGTGCAAAGTGCAAGGTCCGATGTAAGGAGCCTGGTTCAAGCCCCCCATCATTTCCCCACCTGCAGGGGAGTCACTTCACAGGCGGTGAAGCAGGTCTGCAGCTGTCTGTCTTTCTCTCTCCCTCTCTGTCTTCCCCTCCTATCTCCATTTCTCTCTGTCTTGTCCAACAACGACATCAACAACAATAACTATAACAACAATGAAAAATTACAAGGGCAACAAAAAAGGGTAAGTAAATAAATATTTTTAAAAAATCAGCACAATCTTTTTTTTTAGATAAGCAGAGAGAGAGAGGTTAAGAAACCACAGCACCCAAGGGATGGAGGCTGGGTTTAAGGGAGTCGGGTGGTAGCGTAGCGGGTTAAGCACACGTGGCGCAAAACACAAGGACCCAGTGTAAGGATCCCTGTTTGAGCCCCCAGCTCTCCACCTGTAAGGGAGTCATTCCACAGGCAGTGAAGCAGGTCTGCAAGTGTCTTTCTCTCTCCCTCTCTGTCATCCCCTTCTCTCTCCATTTCTTTCTGTCCTATCCAACCATGACTACAACAGTAAAATAAGGGCAACAAAAGGGAATAAATAAATATAAAAAAATTTTCAAAAAACAAATAAATCAAAAAGGAGGCTGGGTTTAAACCTGGGTCATGCACATGGCAAAGGAACACACTACCCAAGTGAGCTATCTTGCCAGCCCCCAAATAAGCACAATCTACAGCAGGTAGGGCCTGGGGGGCGGAAATAAGCAGAAAAGAGAGAAGTGAGTATTTTGTGGGGGTGAGGAGGGAGGCTGTGGCTGGGAGGTCAGCATTGACGAGGGGATATCCAAGCAAGGACACGAGGATGTGGTGACACAGGACGTGTCTGGACAGGGCCCTGTGTAGCCCGAGAGAGGGAGAGAAGGTTGAGCAGGAAGCCCCTGTGAGCACAGCTGGGATGACTTGCCCCATGTGTGGCTGCTGAGTTGTGAATTAACTGGTGTGTGTGTGTGTGTGTGTGTGTGTGTGTGTGTGTGTGTGTGTTTGCAGGAAACCATTAGACTGTCCCCAGGGTCCAGAGGAGAGCTTGGGTTTCAACAACCAGCATGACCAGGAGGAGTGGTCAAGGCTAACCTATCAGGTGCTGCTGGATGGGATGACATGTGAAGAGAAACACAGGTTATCCCAAGGTTGGTTAAAAAAAAAAAAAAGTGCAGCTTTGGGCCGCCAAGACAGCTCATTTAGATAGCGAGTTGCTTCGCTGTGTGTGGCCCAGGTTCAAGCCCAGCTCCCACTGCATTGAAGGAAGCTTTGGTGCTGTGGTGTCTCTGTCTCTTTCTCTCTCCCCTATGCCTCCCTCGGCCTCTATCTAAAAAGGGAGGAGCAGGGGTAGGTAGCATAATGGTTATGCAAAGAGACTCTCATGCCTGAGACTCCAAAGTCCCAGGTTCAGTCCCCTGCACCATAAGCCAGAGCTGATCGGTGATTGGTAAAATAAATAAATAAACAAACAGCCTTACAATGAAATACAACACAGATAAAACCGCTTCAATGGGAGAATGGGAGTAAGGAGCCAGAATACTGGGATAATTACCACCTCTCTGTGTTGTTTTTTTTTTTTTTTAAATATTTTATTGATTTATTTATTTATTTATGAGTGATAGGAGAGAGGGAAAGAATCAGATATCCCTCTGGTTCTTGTACTGCCAGGGACTGAACTCAGGACCTCATGCTTGAGAGTCCAACATTGTATTTACTGTGCCACCTCCCGGATCACCCTCTGTGTGTTCTGAAGCCCCTAAGAGTTATGGCAGGTATGCTATTGACAGTGGTATGGAAGCGGAGGCAGGAATCCAGAAATCTTCAAGCGATGACATAAGCTTCTAGATGACCATTCCGCAGAGGGGCAGGGTGTTATGTGTCTGAAGACATGGACTTCCAGGCTGGCATCAGGGAGGCAGGAAAGACAATGGCACAGTGGATGGTAGCACCATGCAGGCCGTGGGGATCGCCAGCATTTGACCCTCCACTGGTGCGTCATGCCCTGGTGTCTGCCAGGTGTCAGAGCACTCAGGGTGCCACCCAACCTGTGTCCCAGAAGGCACTGTAGAAAGATTTCATGATTGACAAGTAGGGGGTGTGGGGAAGGATAGAGATGGTGGAGCCTGAAAGTTGGGGGGAACAATAGGAAGATGGGGTGACCTGAGAACTGGGGAATCTCATCGGAGGAGATTATCTAGTTGAAGGACAGATTCAGAAAGTCCTTGGTAGATTGTCTTTGGTTCTCTCCTAAAGCCTGCTTGGGATTCATCTAATTCTAGAACATTTCCTATGACATGACAGGAGAGGTTGGATATACAGCAGTGATTATTTATTTATTTATTATTTATTTCTTTATTTTACCTGAGCACTGCTCAGCTCTGGCTTATGGTGGTGCAGGGGCTTGAACCTGGGACTTTGGAACCTCAGGCATGAGAGCCTCTTTGCATGACCATTATGCTATCTACCACTGCCCAGCATAGTGATTATCACAAAAAGACTTTCATACCTGAAGCACCAGAGTTCCTAGTTCCAATTTCTAGCACCACCATAAGCTAGAGCTGAGCAATACCCTGCTTATGAAAATAAATAAATAAAAATTTAAAAATAATAATAAAGAGTGGCCTGGGAGGTGGCACAGTGATAAAGCACTGGACTCTCAAGCATGAGGTCCTGAGTTCAATCCCAGGCAGCACATGTACCAGAGTGATGTCTGGTTCTTTCTCTATCTCTCCTCCTATCTTGCTCATAAATACATAAATAAAACCTTTTAAAAAATAGTAAAGAAGGGAGTCAGGTGGTGGCACAGCAGGTTAAGCGCACGTGGCGCAAAGCACAAGAACCGACATAAGGATCCCGGTTGGAGCCCCCAGCTCCCCACCTGCTGGGGAGTCGCTTCACAGGCAGTGAAGCAGGTCTGCAGGTGTTTTTCTCTCCCCCTCTCTCCATTTCTCTCTGTCCTATCCAACAACGACAACATCATCAACAACAATAATAACTACAACAATAAAATAACAAGGGCAACAAAAAGGAATAAATAAATAAAATTTCTGTCTCTAATAACAAATAAATAAATAAACTTTAAAAAATAGAAAGTAGGGAGTCGGGCGGTAGCGCAGCGGGTTAAGTGCAAGGACCGGCGTAAGGATCCTGGTTCAAGCCCCGGGCTACCCAGCTGCAGGGGAGTCGCTTCCCAGGCGATGAAGCAGGTCTGCAGGTGTCTCTCTTTCTCTCTCCCTCTATAACAACAATAAAAAGACAACAAGGGCAACAAAAGGGAAAATAAATAAATAAAATTAAAATAATATTTAAAAAATACAAATTAGAAAAATAGAGGGAGGAAAGGGAGGGGAGGAGTGGGGAGAGACTCTGAATCTCTAGACCCACATACTGCAGTGAACAGCACAGATTCCCTTCCAGTTCTGAAAGCCAGATGTCTGAAATCAGGTCTAATGATGGCTCCCTGGGAGGGGGCCCCAGTCTCCATGCTTCTGGGTATCAGAGAGACAGGTCTGGAGAGAGGCAGGGCAGCCGGAGCCAGCCTAAGGCCACGCAGGGCAGCAGCTCCCTGCCTGAACCCTCAGCTCCTGCCTTCTTTCTTTAGTTACACAAATCACCTGCTTTCAGGAAGAGGCCCTGCACCAACACCCAGTCATCCCCGCCTGGCCTGGGCATGAGTTTAGTTTTGTGTGCCAGCCACCAGCATTTAGATGTTCTGCTACAGTTGATGAGTTTCAGGTTAACTGGACGAGACCCCCTCCGGCTGTCTGCATAAACCCACAGACCTGAAGAGACTAAAAAGCTCCAACCCTAAAGCTTATGTAAATCAAGCTGCTATTAATGGCCACTGAAAGGGAAATGAAGACAAGCTTTCTTTCTTTCTTTCTTTCTTTCTTTCTTTCTTTCTTTCTTTCTTTCTTTCTCTCTCTCTCTCTCTCTCTCTCTCTCTCTCTCTCTCTTTCTTTCTTTCTTTCTTTTTTTCACCAGAGCACTGCTCAGCTCTGGCTTATGGTGGTGTGGAGAATTGAACCTGGGACTCTGGAGTCTCACGTGTGAGAGTTTCTTTGCATAACCATTTATCTACCCCCGTCCTCCTCGTCCTCCTCCTCTTCTTTTTTAAAAATATTTTTTATTTTATTTTTTGCCTCCAGGTTTATTGCTGGGGCTTGGTGCCTGTGCTACAAATCCACTGCTCCTGTGGCCTTTTTTTTTTTTTTTCTTGATAGGACAGAGAGAAATTGAAAGGGGAAGGAAGGTAGAGAGGAAGAGAGAGAGATACCTGCAACCCTGCTTCACCGCTTGTGAAGCAACCCCCTGTAGCTGGGGAGCCAGGGGCTCCTAACCAGGATCCTTGTACTACGTGTGCTTAACCACCACCTGACCCTCCCTTTTCTTCTTCTTCTTTTGTTTTTTGCCTCCAGAGTTATTGCTGGGGCTCAGTGCCTGCACCATGAGTCCACTGCTTCTGGAGGCCACTTTTTTCCCTTTTGTTTTATCATTGTTGTGGTTATTATTATTGTTGTTGTTAATGTCGTTGTTGTTGGACGGGACAGAGAGAAACTGAGAGAGGAGGGGAAGACAGAGACAGGGAGAGAAAGATAGACACCTGCAGACCTGCTTCACTGCTTATGAGGTGACCCCCCTGCAGGTGGGGAGCCTGGGGCTCAAACCAGGATGCTTATACTATTCCTAGCACTTTGCACCATGTGCACTTAACCTGCTGCGCTACCACCCGATCCCCATTTTTCTTCTTTTTTAACCAGAGCACTGATCAGCTCTAGTTTTTGGTAGTGTTGGAGATTGAATATCGGACCTTAGAGTCTCAGGCATGAAAGTCTTTTGAATAACCATTATACTGTCTTCCTAGCCCTCTTCTTGTAGAAAAAAACATGCTCTTATTTTATTTCTGTATGTATTTATTGGATAGAGGCTGAGAGAACAGGGGAGAACCACTGGCAGTGCCGTGCACTCAATCAGGTGTACAACCACATCAATAAATGTTAAAAAAAAAAAAAAAAAAAAAGGAAAACCCCCACACTATTCAGCAGTGGGGCCTCTTAACTGCTTCTTGTCATTTTGGATTTCCCTAGCCTGGACTTTTTTTCCTCTTTTTCTTTCATTTTCTTGGAGGGGGTTAATGCTTTCCAGCACAGTCACCGGCATATGAGTGCGATTCATTATGCACCAGGACCCCAGAGTTCTCTTCCACCCTTCTTCCCCCTCCTTTCCCAGAGTCCTTGGCTTTGATGCACTACAATGGACTTTTCATATGAATAGAATCATACGATATTTGTCTTTCTTCTCTGACATTTCATTTAGCATGCTTTTTGTTTGGGTAAACTCATTTTACTTATTTCATATGTAGTAGAGAGACATTCATATGAGAGAAACCAGAACACCACTCCAGTACATCCTGCACCAACGATCAAACCAGCAGCATCAGATACACAAGTCCTATGTGAGCCCAGCTGAGTTCTTTCTCCAGCTTCTTAAAAAATTTGTTGGGCCCCACCAATGTGTCCTGGAGCTCAGCTTCCCCAGAGACCCACCCTACTAGGGAAAGAGAGAGACAGACTGGGAGTATGGACCGACCAGTCAACGCCCATGTTCAGCGGGGAAGCAATTACAGAAGCCAGACCTTCTACCTTCTGCAACCCTCAACGACCCTGGGTCCATGCTCCCAGAGGGCTAGAGAATGGGAAGGCTATCATGGGAGGGGGTGGGTTATGGGGATTGGGTGGTGGGAATTGTGTGGAGTTGTACCCCTCCTACCTTATGCTTTTGTTCACTAATCCTTTCTTAAATAAAAAATTTAAAAATAAAAAAATAAAAATTTTGTTGGGGGGTCCAGCGATAGCGCAGCGGGTTAAGCGCATATGGCGCAAGGACTGGAGTGAGGATCCCGGTTTGAGTCCCCAGCTCCCCACCTGCAGGGGAGTTGCTTCACAGACGGTGAAGCAGGCCTGCAGGTGTCTCTCTCTCTCTCCCCCTCTCTGTCTCCCCTCCTCTCTCCACTTCTCTCTGCCCTATCCAACAACAACATCAATGGCAACAGTAACAACAAGGGCAACAAAATGGAAAAAAATGGCCTCCAGGAGCAGTGGATTCGTGGTGCAGGCACCGAGCCCCAGCAATAACCCTGGAGGCAAAAAAAGAAAAAGAAAAATTTTCATGTTCTCCAGGTTCACCCATGATGTCTTATGTCGAGGTGCTTCATTCCTCTTTTAACTGAACAAGACTCCTGCAGTCCTGATATGGATCTTCTCCTCTCTTTCTCTCTCTCACCAGAGTACTGCTCAACTCTGGTTTAGGGTGGTACAGGGGATTGAACCTGAGACTTTGGAGCCTCAGATGTGAAAGTCTCTTTGTATAACCATTATGCTATCTACCCCTTGCCCCTGTGTTTATTTCTCCATTCAGCCACATAGACATGTGGGTAGCTCCCACCTTTTGGCTTCTGTGAATAGTGCTACTGTGAATACACATGCATGTACATCTGTCAGAGTTCCTGTTTCCAATTCTTTGGTGTCTATCTAGAAGTAGAGTAGAACTACTGAGTCTAATGGTAACTATTTAACTTGCTTTGTAATAAAATATTTAGTTTTGTGGTCCAAGAGGTGGCACAGTAGATAAAGCATTGGACTCTCAAGCATGAAGTCCCAAGTTCGATCCCCAGCCTCACATGCACCAGAGTGATGTCTGGTTATTTCTTTCTCTCCTCCTATCTTTCTCATTAATAAATAAATGAAATATAAAAAATTTGGGGAGTCAGGCGGTAGTGCAGCAGGTAAAGCACAGGCGGTGGTGCAAAGCGCAAGGACCAGAGTAAGGATCCCAGTTCGAGCCCCCGGCTCCCCTCCTACAGGGGAGTCACTTCACAGGCGGTGAAGCAGGTCTGCAGGTGTCTTTCTCTCTCCCTCTGTCCCTCTGTCTTCCCCATCTCTCTCCATTTCTCTCTGTCCTATCCAACAATGATGATAAAAATAAAACAACAAGGGCAACAAAAGGGAATAAATAAATAAAATAAATAATTTAAATATATATATATATATAATTTAAAAAATAAAAACAATAGGGGCCTGGCGGTGATGCACCTGGTTGAGCGCACATGTTACAATGCTCAAGGACCCAGGTTCGAGCCCCCGGTCCCCACCTGCAAGGGAAAAGTTTTGTGAGTGGTGAAACAGGGCTGCAGGTGTCTCTCTCTGTCTCTCTCCCTGTCATGTCCTTCCTGTCACACCCTTCCTTCTCAATTCTCTATCCAATAAATAAATAAATAAAAATAGTAATAATAATAATAACAATAAAATATTTAGCTTTTTTCATTTTTTATTATCTTTATTTATTTATTTGATAGAGGCAGCCAGATATCAAAAGGGAAGGGGAAAACAGAGGACGGAGATACCTGCAGACTTGCTTCACCACTGGTGAAACATTCTGCCTGCAGGTGGGGGCTGGGTGCTTGAACCTGGGTCTTTCAGCATTATAACATGCACTCAGCCAGGTACACCACCACCCAGCCCCTTATTATTTTTCAAAAGAGAAAGATGTACACAGAGAGAGAGAGACACACCAAAGCACTGCTCAGCTCTAACTTATGGTGGTGAGGGGGATTGAACCTGGGACTTTGGAGCGTTAAGTATGAAAATCTTTTTGTATAACCATTATGCTGTCTCCCCCACCCAAGATTTATTTATAATAGAACACCAGAGCATCATTCTGCCACACGTGATTCTGAACACTGAACTTAGGACCTCATGCTTGAGAGTCCAATACTTTATCTACTGTGCCACCTCTACAGACACATTCTTTAACTTTGCTTTTTTTTTTTTGACCTCTAAGGTTATCGCTGGGGGTTGGTGCCTGCACCAGGAATCCACTGCTCCTGGAGGCTACTTTTTCCCTTTTATTGCCCTTGTTGTTTATCATTGTTGTTGTTGCTGTCATTGTTGTTGGACAGGGCAGAGAAAAATCAAGAGGAGAGGAAGACAGAGAGGAGGAGAGAAAGATAGATACCTGCAGACCTGCTTCCCCAGCAGTGAAGCAGACCCCCCACACACACACCGCAGGTGGGGAGTCGAGGGCTCAAGAACTGGGATCCTTATGCCAGTCCTTGCACTTCTCGCCATGTGCTCAACCTGCTGTGCTACTGCCAGGGCCCTTGCTTTTTTTTTTTTTTCCCCTTGCTTTCAGGGTTATCACTGGGTCTCAGTGCCAGCAGTACAAATCCACTGCTCCTGGTGACCTTTTTTCTTTTTTTTTTTCTCTTCTATTTTATTCAGTAGGACAGAGAGAAATTGAGAGGGGAAAGAGAGATAGAGAGTGAGAGAGAAAAAGGAGGAAGCACAAGGATCCCAGTTAGATCCAGCCCCTGCCCCCTTCCAACTCCCAACCTGCAGGGGGGCCATTTCACAAGTGGTGAAGCAAGTCTACAGCTGTCTTATCTTTCTCTCCCCCTCTCTAACTTCCCCCTCCTCTCTCTATTTCTCTCTGTCCTATACTATGAGGAAAAGAGAGGGGTAGAGGGTAGATAGCATAATGGTTATGCAAACAGACTCTCATGCCTGAGGCTCCAAATCCCAGGTTCAATCCTCCGCACCAACAGAAGCCAGAGCTGAATAGTGCTCTGGTAAAATAATAATAATAATAATATATATATATATATAATAAAAAAGTTTAAAAATAAAGTGAGAGAGAAAGACAGCTGCAGCCCTATTTCACTGCTCATAAAGTATACCCACTGCAGGTCAAGGACAGAGGCTCAAAGCTGGGTTCTTGTGCATGGTACTATGTGTGTGTTTAGCCAGGTACACTAATATCTGGCCCCCCACACCATTCTTTAACTTTCTTTCTTTTGCTTTTTTTTTTAAAAAAAAAATATTTTATTTATTTAGGAAGCAGGCAGTAGCGCACCAGGTTAAGCGCATATGGTGCAAAGCACAAGGACCGGCATAAGGATCACGGTTCCAGTCCCTGGCTCCCCACCTGCAGGGGAGTCGCTTCACAAGTGGTGAAGCAGGTCTGCAGGCATCTTTCTCTTTCTCTCTATGTCTTCCCCTCCTCTCTCGATTTCTCTGTCCTATCCAACAACAACAATGGTAACAACAACAAGGGCAACAAAATGGGGAAAATGGCCTCCAGGAGCAGTGGATTCATAGTGCAGGCACCGAGCCCCAGCGATAACCCTGGAGGCAAAAAAAAAAAAAAAAATTATTTACTCATGAGAGAGAAAGAACCAGACATCACTCTGGTATGTGTGCTGCCAGGGATTGAACTCGGGGCCTCCTGCTTGAGAGTCTAGTCTTTATCCACTGAGCGACCTTCGGATTACCCATTCTTTAACTTTCTAAGGATTTGCCAAACCAGCATTTTTGTAACTTGCTTGAGAAACAGTTTCTCTCTTCCTCCCACAGCTG
This sequence comes from Erinaceus europaeus, assembly GCF_950295315.1. NCBI lineage: Eukaryota > Metazoa > Chordata > Mammalia > Eulipotyphla > Erinaceidae > Erinaceus > Erinaceus europaeus. The sequence goes on from NC_080173.1 coordinate 14,803,931, forward strand.
TCCACCTCCTGGAGGACACCCCTGAGGTCATCATTGCCTACAAAGTCCTGGAGGTTTTCTCTAAAAGCCGCAGAGTTCTCCTAACCTGCCACTCACCTCAGAAGCCCCCACCAGTCACGTACTCCCTCTGGGGGGGTAGGGACATTGAGGTCGCAAAGAAAGTGGTGAGGACCAGAGCCCCGGCCTCCTTCAACATCAGCATCACTCTCAAGTCCAGGCCAGACCTGCTGACCTACTCCTGCCAGGCAGCCTTCCCCACGGGCGAGCGCAAGGCCAGCTCCACACTGCAGATGTACTGGGAGCTGTGGGCCAGTGAGTGCTTGCTGGGAGGCCAGCCTGGGAGACAGTGGGGAGGGGGGCCTGGGAAATAAATGGGGGTGTGAGGTCGTGGCAATCTTGGGGTCTAGCCAGGGAAGACTGAAGGGTGGAGACAGGGCAAGATGCCACTGCAAGGGCCACTCCCAGTCCCTTGGGACCTGGTGTGATTTCTAGCTGGGCCCCCAGGGCATATTCTCCATGTAGAATTGGGGGGTGGGGGTGGGGGGGGAAGGAGATAAGGAGAATGTGAGAGAGCCAGACGGTGGAAGTGTGCCCAGGGCCTCTTGTGCTGTGCCAGACCACAAGCTGATAAAGTGAGCCTTGGTGCTTTATCTTGCTTAATCTTCAACTGTAGGGCGAGGTTTGGATTCCTACAGAAGCAGAATTGGAAGCTTTGAAGATTAAGAATATGGTCCCGGCAGCCAGGGAGATAGTTCATTCAGTGTGTTAAGAGCATAGAACTTGCGTATCTGGTGTCTGCGGCCCCGGAGCTGCCATTTCCATGCTCAAAGACTGGGGTTCAAGCCCCAGGCTCCACCTGCAGGAGGAAAGCTTCACAAGTGGTCTCTAGTGTCTCTCCTTATTCTCATTTCCGTCTCAGTTTCTCTGTTTCCATAAAAAGAAAGAGAGAGAGAAAAGGAGGGGGGAACGGGGGTGGTGAAACTGGTTAAGTGCACATAGTACTATTCACAAAGAATTGTGTGAGAAGCCAGGTTCCAGCCCAGACTCCCCACCTGCAGTGAGGACGCTTTATAAGCGGTGAAGCAGGTCTGCAGGTGTCTATCTTTCTCCCCCTCTCTGTCTCCCCTCCCCTCAGTTTCTCTCTGCCCTGTGAAATAAAGAAGGAGAAAAAAAGGAAAAATGAAAATAAATTTAAAAAGAAAGAAAAGAAAAGAAAAAAAGAAAAATGGCCATTGGAAGAGGTGGGTTTGTAGTGCCTGCACCAAGCCCAGTGATAACCATGGTGGGAGAGAGAGAGAGAGAGAGATAGAGAGAGAGAGAGAGAGAAAGAGTCAAGACTGCAGGAACATAATACATAGGGTTGCCAGATGAATTCTGCTAGAACGTAAGATATAATCATTCACGATCTGAAATTCACATTTAACTTGGCATCCTGTATTTCCACCTGCTAAATCTGACAGCCCTTAAAAAAGCAGGCAGGAATAAAATCAGGTGTACAATTGTGTGATATACAGGAAGGTAGACTGGATGGCCAGGCAGAGACTGCCTGGAGGAAGTGGCACTCCCAATTAAGCTCCAGGCTCAGTGGTCACACAAAGAGGGACATTGCTGGGGACAGGGCAATGCGGGCCCCCAGTCACGCTTGTAACATCCTCTCCCACCCTGCCAGAGCCCATATCCCAGCTGCAAGCTGTCTTCACCCTGGTAGACAGCAGCTCAGGCCCAAGGATGGAGCTGTCCTGCAAGGTGTCTTCGGGCAGCCCCCCTATCACCTACAGCCTGGTCGGGAGGGATGGGCATGTCCACCTGCAGCAGAGACCAGCCTACGGGCTGCCAGCCAACTTCTCCTTCCCACTCAGCCATGTGTCCAATTGGTTTCAGTGCCAGGCCAAGAATAACATCAGCATCCAGGCCAGCCCCCTCACATTGGTGCCCCCAGGTGAGAGCTCTAGCCTCTGTGTCCAGAGGGACACCTGGCTTTCGGGTGAGTGGGCCGGCAGGTCCTCACTCTGTGTCAAGAAGCCCAGCCCTGCTGCTCTGCTCCCCACAGGCCAGCTGCCTCGAGGGCCCATCTTTGTGCTGGTGGGCAGCCTTGCCACCATCATAGCCGTTACCTCTGGGATGCTGGGCCAGACTATGTGGACCAGGTAAGAAACAGGGACCCAGGCTGGAGACATGCAGGGCAGGGCCACCAGGGCAAAGGAAAAGCTGAACTGCTTGTGCGGGACTTTGCAAAGGCTTATCAAGGATTTATTGTGCCTGCTAAGGAGTTAAAAATCCGGGAGTCGGGCTGTAGCGCAGTGGGTTAAGCGCAGGTGGCGCAAAGCACAAGGACCGGCATAAGGATCCCGGTTCGAACCCCGGCTCCCCACCTGCAGGGGAGTCGCTTCACAGGCGGTGAAGCAGGTCTGCAGGTGTCTATCTTTATCTCCTCCTCTCTGTCTTCCCCTCCTCTCTCCATTTCTCTCTGTCCTATCCAACAACGACAACAACAATAATAACTACAACAATAAAACAACAAAAGGGAATAAATAAAATAAATATTAAAGAAAAAAAAAAGAAAAAAAGGACTTAAAAATCCATGCCTTTATGTGCCCAGGAGGTTCCCTGCAGTGGGTCGGTGGCCTCTGGGGTCACAGAGAGCATGCTTCTATGTTCCTTACAGCCTGGGAAGACAGTGCTGGATAGTAGTGTTATTTTCCAGGGAACCAAGTCAGGCGTGGTTTCTGTGCTTCTCAGCCTTGCTTTCTGGTTACAGGAGACAGGCACTCCTAAGGACTTTTATTATTTATTTTATAGCATATTGTTGAATTAATTTATTAGTTTTATCAGAGCACTGCTCAGCTCTGGCTTATGGTCATGCTCAGGATTGAACCTGGTATGTCAGAACCTCAGGCATGAGCTTTGTGCATAACCACTATGCTATTATTTTTTGAAAACTTTACAAATCCTGTCTGGACCCCCCCCCCCCCAGTGCCTTAGAAGAAGCTTTTGTGCTATGGTGTCTCCTACCTCCTCTCTCTGATTTTTTGCCATCAGTGTTATCACTAGGGTTGTGTGCCTGCACAATAAATCTACCACTGCTGGCAACTATTTTCATTTTTTCCTTTCTTCCTTTCTCTCTCTCTCTCTCTCCTTTCAGACTCATGTGTTTGTGTCCCTGCTATAAAATGAGGTGTAGAGACCTGGTTCCCATTTGCCAAGTGACTAGGGCCAGCGTTTGCCCTCTGGTGACTCAGTGCTCCCCTTCATTTAATGGGAGTGACTAAGCTTCCCCTCCTCTCCTGCCTGGGACATACACTTACCTTCTTCCCCATCAAGTCCCTGGAGGCATTGGGTGGGGTGGCTGGGAGGTGTGTCTACCTAACCCACAATCTGAACTACTTTGTCATCAAGGTTGTGAGCAGAAAATGCAGCTTGGCAGTGGCCCCAGGAGAGCCCAGATTCCTGACCCCTTCAGAACGACAGCTCCCTCACCTGCCCTCTTATTTGAGTGAAGAGAAAGCCTGCCTGCCTGATTCTTGGGACCCTGGTGTCCTGTTTGCAGGTTTTCCTGTGGATTCTGGCTGGTGGGAGGGGGTGGGTGTCTGCCAACACCCATCAAAAAGTCTGCCATGGGCCGTGTCTCTGCGGGAGGGAAGAATCGGGGTAGACAGTGGAAAGGCACCACTGCACCAACTGCAAGATCTCCTGCTCCTTCTGCACCCTCTTCCCTGCAGTGTCCACCCAGCTCTTCGTGCCCCGCCCACTCAGCTCACCTGATAGACATTGTTTAATTAACCCTGTTAATCCTTGCCTGCAACTCCCAAATGCTGTCTGGTGCTGCCTCCTGCCCAGTCATAAGCAGTTCCAGCCTTTCCTGGTCAGAAGCTGTGAACCTTTTCCCGTAATGAACAAGAATAAACTCTGCCCCCTGTCGGCCACCTTGGAACTTCTCTGTCTCTGCACCATCCACCTGTCAGTGGGGAGCTAGGAACTGTCACTGCCACAGGTGAACTAGCCTGGAAAGAACGGGGCGGGGGGGGGGGCAGGCCCCACACTAGGCTTGGTTCCAGAGAAGAACAAAGAGGAACCTGTTGACAGTGAAGGGAACCAGGCCTTAGGGGTTAGAGTGAAGCGGGAGGAGAAGGGAGAAGTGCTGTTTATTTATTTATTTATTTATTTATTTATTTATTTATTGGCTAGAGACAGCCATAAATTGAGAGGAGGGAGGGGGTTAGAGAGGGAGAGAGACAGAGAGACACCTGCAGCCCTGCTTTCACCACTTGTGAAGCTTTCCCCCTTCAGGTGGGGACCAGGGATTCAAACCTGGCTCTTTGAACACTGTAACATGTGCACTCAACCAGGTGTACCACCACCCAGCCCCCCTGTTGTTGTTTTTTAAGAGACTTATTTTGTGTCATTTATTTAATTTAAAATCCTTTCCCCTTTAGTTGCCCTTGTTGTTTATTGTTGTTATTATTGTTGTTGTTATTGATGCTGTCGTTGTTGGATAGGACAGAGAGAAATGGAGAGCGGAGGGGAAGACAGAGGGGGGGAGAGAAAGATAGACACCGGCAGACCTGCTTCAATGCTTGTGAAACTACTCCCCTTGCAGGTGGGGAGTCCGGGGCTCGAACCCGGATCCTTAAGCTGGTCCTTGAGCTTTGCGCCACGTGTACTTAGCCATCTGCGCTACCGCCCTGACTCCCTAGGATTTATTTACTAACAAAAGAGAACCAGGAAGGGAGACATAGCATAGTGGTTATGCAAAAAGACTCTCAAGCCTGAGGCGTCAAGGTCCCAGGTTCAGTCCTCCCCACCTCCCAGAGCTGAGCATCACTCTGGTACACGCCACCCCGGGCATCAAACTGGGGACTTCACGCCATTAGGTCCAAGGCTCCAGCCACTGCGCCACCTCCCAAACCGCGGGAGTGTTTCGATCTGGGAGTTTGAACAGGTGAGGAAGCCCAGGGAAGAGAGAGCATCTGGACGGCTTCCTGGAGGAGAAGGCGGAGGCCAGGGCCCCAGGGTGGGCGGGGACATAGTAGCACTTGCTCCCCCGGGGAGCGGCGGGGAATGTCTCCTCCTTTTAGGTCCCGCCGCGAGCCTACGTGCCTTGGCAAGAGACGCAGGTGACCCGGCAGCCGCACGCCTCTCGCCGCGGGTCGCACTTTGCCCTTGATCCCTGGGCCCCGCGCTGGCCACTCCCCGGGGCGTGAGTGGGCGGGGCTCCGGGTTGGCTCCTTAGTGGTCCGCGGGGCGGCAGCGGCGGCGACTGGCGACGACGACATGGAGAGCGGGGCTTACGGCGCGGCCAAGGCGGGCGGCTCCTTCGACCTGTGGCGCTTCGTGACGCAGCCACAGGTGGTGGCGCGCGCCGTGTGCTTGGTGAGTCCGCGGGGACCCCCCGCTCCCCCGCCGGCGGGCCGGGAGCCCAGGAGCGCGACAGGTGCCGGCGGCCTTGGCCCAGCGGGGGCGGCGTCCTCTGCGCGGGGCCCGGCCGCCCTGCTGGCAGTGGGCGGGGCCTTGCGTTGCGGGGACAGGTGGCGGCGCGACCCACCTGCGTGCTGGTCCTCTGGGCAGCCGCGTGCGGGCCGGGGGCGGCGGGGGAGGGAACGGGAGGGGAGGGACGCGGGGAGGTCTGGCCCCGACGCAGCGTCTCCGGGCCCCACGGGCCCCAGCGGCGCGTCTGCTCCCCCGGCCCGGGCAGCCCCTCCCGGGACCTGACACCCCGCGCCCCGAGCTGCAGAAGGTGCGGGGGCTGCACCTCTTCCCGCCGCGCCCCCCCCCGCCCGGAGGTGCCCCGCTGGGGTCTGACTCGGGGAGCAGATGCCCGGGGTGCGGGTGGCAGTGCCAGGAGTCGCCGGCTCCCGGAGTTCCGGCTTCGCCCGGGGAGGGGCCTGTGTGTGCAGGCCGGGGGGAGCTGCTGGGGCTGGGCAGGGAAGAGGCCCCGGCCGCCGGGGGAGCCAGGTGACGCCTGAACAGAAGGTGGGGTGCGCCTGCTGCAGGGAGTGGGGATGGACAGAGCCCTCCGACTCGGGGAGGGGGGGCGACAGGGGGCACGAGGCTGCGCCCTAGAGGATGAGCCTCTCCAGGGGTCTGGCTGGAGGACCCCCCCACACACACACACACACAGGGTTTTGGCTGGAGGACCCACCCACACACACACAAAGGGTTCTGGCTGGAGGGACCCCCCCCCCCCACACACACAGGGTTCTGGCTGGAGGACCCCCCCCCACACACACAGGGTTCTGGCTGGAGGGACCCCACACACACACACACACACAGGGTTCTGGCTGGAGGGACCCCCCCACACACACACACACACAGGGTTCTGGCTGGAGGGACCCCCCCACACACACACAGGGTTCTGGCTGGAGGGACCCCCACACACACACACACACACAGGGTTCTGGCTGGAGGGACCCCCCCCCCCACACACACACAGGGTTCTGGCTGGAGGGACCCCCCCCACATACACAGGGTTCTGGCTGGAGGGACCCCCCCACACACACACACAGGGTTCTGGCTGGAGGGACCCCCCCACACACACACACAGGGTTCTGGCTGGAGGATCCCCCCACACACACACACAGGGTTCTGGCTGGAGGGACCCCCCCCACACACACACACACAAGGTTCTGGCTGGAGGACCCCCCCACACACACACACACAGGGTTCTGGCTGGAGGACCCCACACACACACAGGGTTCTGGCTGGAGGACCCCACACACACACAGTCATCCGCAGACTGTGCACCTCCCCCAGCCCCCAGCCAGCCAGGGACCCCCTGTGTGGTCAAGACTCCACTGAGGTTCCTTTGGAGGGGAGCTGTGAGGACTCTAGAGACAGGTAGTCCAGGCAGAAAGAAAGCTGGTCAGACTGGGGAGGCCCTAGCCTAGAGTAGGGAAGTTTCTTTTTGTGTGTTTTTTGGGGGAGGGTTGGGGGGTCTAGGAGGTGTCACCTCTGGGCCAAGGGCTTCTGCTTACTCTAGTATGGTTGTTCTGAGGTGTGATGCTCAGATAGGTGAGGTGATCGGGTGGGTGGGGCTAGACATCCTAGTCAGGTTTCTGTGACTTTGTGAGCTGTCCTGCATAAAACCTGTAACGGAATCGGATGGTAGCACAGTGGGTTAAGTGCATATGGCATGAAGCGCAAGGACTGGAATAAGGATCCCGGTTTGAGCGCCCGGCTCTCCACCTTCAGGGGAGTAGCTTCACAGGTCTGCAGGTGTCTATCTTTCCACCTGTCTTTCCCTCCTCTCTCCATTTCTCTCAGTCCTATCCAACAATGATGACATCATTAACAACAACAATAACTACAACAATAAAAAAGTGCAACAAAAGGGAATAAATAAATAAAATAATAAAAAATAAAAATAAAACTTATAAGAAAGTAGGGGTGGGGGAGCTGGGTAATGGCAGTGGTGCACCGGGTTAAGTGCACATAGTATGAAGTGCCAGGTCCTGCACAAGGATCCTGGTTCTAGTCCCCGACTCCTTGCCTGTGGGGGTGGGGGACCTGCTTCACACAGGTGTCTTTCTTTCCCCTTCTCTGTCTTCCCCTCTTCTCTCCATTTCTCTCTGTCCTAGCTTATGACATCAATAACAACAACAACAATAACTACAACAATAAAAAACAAGGGAAATAAAAGGGAAAATAAATATTTAAAAAATAAATTAAAAAAAGAAGAAATGGTTGCCAGGAGCTGTGGATTCCTAGTGCCAGCACCCAGCCCCAGCAATAACCCTGAAGGCAAAAAAAAAAAAAAAAAAAGTAGGGGTGGATAGATTGGCCTTAATCCGTCATGTGCCTAAACTTGTAAGGGTCTCTTTAAAAAAAAATTACTTCTTAGAAAGGGAGTAAGGACCAGAGTGTCACTGCGGCACATGAGTGCCAGAGATCAGCCACAGGACCTCACACAGGAGGGTGCGATGCTTTTGGTCACTGCACCACCTCTTGGGCAGTATGTACCTAAACTTGATGACGCCTCAGAAGTCAGGTCATTAGCCCCTGGGAAGTCCCCTTTTAGGAGATCCCCCACACCCTTCCCAGCCACCCCCTTCGTAAGTCCAAGAATCCCCTGCCACACCGCTGTGGGCCACCGTAGTGTCTGGTATCTGAACTGCCTGGGAGCAGGAGGTGGGGTGTACCAGGAAACAGTTTAATTATCAACCACATCTCAGGTTCAGAAGGGGCTGCAGAGCCTGGCCTCTGCAAGGATAGCAGCAATGCAGAGGGCAGGGTCCGACCTCCTGCAGGCCCCCACATGTTCTCCGCTCGCCCCACCTCAGGTCTTCTCCCTGATCGTGTTCTCCTGCATCTTCGGCGAGGGCTACAGCAACACCCACGATGTCAAACAGCTGTCCTGCGTGTTCAACCGCAATGAGGACGCTTGCCGCTACAGCAGTGCCATTGGGGTGCTGGCCTTCCTGGCTTCAGCCTTCTTCCTTGTGATCGACGCCTATTTCCCCCAGATCAGCAATGTCACTGACCGGAAGTACCTGGTCATCAGCGACCTGCTCTTCTCGGGTATCTGCCAGCCCCACCTCCATCTGATCTCCAGAAACAACAGTAGCAGGCTTGTTCCCCAGACCTCTGGGTTCCATGGCTGTGGGACCCCAACGTTCTCTGGAGAGACCAGGGACATCCCAGGGTCCCTAGTGCTGTCCCTTTCATGTTTTTTAAAAAATATTTTTATTTATTACTGAATAGAGACAGAAAGAAGTTGAGAGGGAGGAGGATATAGAAAGGGAGACACCTACAGCCCTGCTCCCCTAGTTGTGAAGCTTTCCCCCTGCAGGTGGGGACCAGGGGCTTGAACCTGGGTCCTTCCACACTTTAATGTGAGCACTGAAGCAGGTGCCCCATCTGTCCCTTTCATACCCCAGCTACACACAAGGCTTTTTGCCCATCTCCTGAAACCCCTGGGCTTCCGAGCCTGGTTTCCCACATGCCTCACCCTAGCTTCACATTCCTGGAGCTTCCTGAGACCTGAGCCTGGGAAACCCCTGGCTCCTGCATGGGAGTTACCCTGCCCTCCCCTCCTTCTCCCCAGCTCTCTGGACCTTCCTGTGGTTCGTTGGTTTCTGCTTCCTCACCAACCAGTGGGCAGCTACCAACCTGGACGATGTGCTGGTCGGCGCCAATTCTGCCCGGGCAGCCATTGCCTTCAGCTTCTTTTCCATCTTCTCCTGGGTAGGTGGCCGGGGCTGGGGGTGAGGGCCCCGGTGTCTTTGCCGAGAGGCGGTGGTGAGCTGAGGAACTCAATCTTGGCTTCCCACAGGGGTTGCTGGCCTTCCTGGCCTACCAGCGCTACAAGGCTGGAGTGGATGACTTCATCCAGAACTACGTGGACCCCACCCCGGACCCCAACACAGCGTATGCCTCCTACCCCGGTGCATCTGTGGATAACTACCAACAGCCGCCCTTCACCCAGAATGCTGAGAGCCCCGAGGGCTACCAGCCACCCCCTGTGTACTGAGCCCCAGCAGGGACCTGGGGTCCCCCCTTCCCTCCTGGACTCCTCCCAGTAGGCTTGCCTCCTGGAGCTTCTGGCCCCCCTCCACCTGCCCACGGCACAGGCTATAGACACCCCCTGGCTTGCCCAACACCGACTGCCTCTCAGCTTGTGCCCCAAGTGCCTTTGTCCACACTCCTCCAGGGCATTTTTAAAAATGGTTTTTAGTGTTTTGTTTGCTTTTATGGTCTCAGCCAGTCCCCCCAAGTGCCTGACTTACTATTTTAAGTGCCTCAGTTTCTCCCAGCCCCACGGGGCAGGCCCAAGTGCTGGTCTTCTGCCAAAGATGAGGCTGGAGGCCCTCGACCCACTCTGCTGCAGGTGCTACCCCGGGCTGGGCCCCCATCACTCAGGGTTGCTCTTACTCCGTGCCCCCAGCCCCTGCCTGCAGGAAGGCCTTGCCCACCACCATTCCCTCTGCTTGCTCATGCACCTTGATCACCTGGTGCTAGTGCTTCTGGGCTACCTCCTGGTCATCCAGGAGAGCAGGGCACCATGTTCCTCTTGCTCCCAGTCTGGGCAGCAGGGAGGGGTCTTGCCTGAACACAACACCCAGCTTTACGATGTATATATTCTGCCTGTTAGAAGTGTACCCCCCCAAGATGCTCTGAATGTGTTAAAAAGCCTGGGGGTAAAGTTATACTGAATTGAAGATGTAATAAAAGTTTGTTTTTTTTTTCTCATTCATAATTTTTATTGTCATGGGTTGGGCCTCAGCAGAAGGGATAGGAAGAGAAAATTCCGGTCTGGGGTCAGCACTTGTGAGAAGGCGCGTGAAGGGCTTAGATTCTGAGCAAAGGTAGGCAGGCAGCCTGCCCTTCCCACCCCACCCCCAGCCTGGGGTCTCATTCCTCATGCCACCCTCCATCCATGTCCTAAAATAGCAACTGTGCTCAGCTTGTAAACAAGACTGTCTCTGGACTGCCTGGCTAGGGTCCTGCTGCTGGGGCTGAGCACGTGGGAACTGCCCCTCCGAATGCCCCTTCTCTAGAAGCCCCTTTCCACCAGCCAGTCTTACAGAATGATGCCCACCTACCCTGGGGGGGCGGGTGTGTGGCGGCGCTAAGTCCTCTACTTCCCAGATGGGACTCAGCATGCCCTAGGTGTCCCACCCACCCCAGAGATCCTGTATGTGGTTGGGGAGGCAAAGGGCTCCAAGGGCAAATCCTGGCATCCCCTCTTCTAGCAGTGACATGAAGTGACCCCAAGTTCTAAAATCCCAAGCAGAAAGCAACAGGGACCTGTGAGTTACAGCTCACTGCTGTCTACCTCTTGCAGTCGTGTAGGAATCACTAGCAAATGGCAGCAAAGGGGAGAGGGAGGCCACCCACGAGCCCCCAGCCTTTTCTGCACCAGGTGTTGCCACAGCCCTCGCTCCCCCACACATGCACTTCCACCCCGGCTGACACCTGCCTCCACGTGAGCCAAGCTGCTGACGGCCCACTTTCCGAGGCACAGCTGAGCTAGTCCCTTTGGCTCTCAACCTGTCAAGTGTCTGTTTCACAAACACAACTTGATCTCACTAGCAGGACTGACCTAGCCTCCGCTTTGCAGCCTGAGCTCCAGGACCCTGTGTCCCCCCCCCCCTTCTGAAACTTGTCCCAACTGAGGGGCCTGCGGATGTTCCTCTTAGGACACACTTGACGATCATTTCTCAGTTTAAAAGGGTTGTGGCTAAGAGATAAGTAGTTCCAGGAAAGCTCAGGGGAAAAAAAAATCACCTAAATCACAGCAGAGTGGTCTACTTCGTGACTGGGGAATCCCACACAGTTAAAAGAGAAATGTTTTTTTTTTCATATATATATATATATATATTAGTTAATACCTTGACACTACAACAGATACCATGGGCCTTGCCCTCCAACTCTCACACACACACACACACACACACACACACACACACGAGCTGAGCTCCTGGGAAGTGTTACCCTATGAAAGAAGTCATGGTTTTAGAGAGGATGATCTCTGGAGCAGGGAGGGCTTTCAGCCCAGGGGAAGAGAAAGCACCAGACCAGCCTTCTCTGAGCAGGGGGAGCTGCCGTGCGCACAGCCAGAAGGTCATTTTACATGGAGGCAGCTTAGTGCTATGCCAGATGTGCCGGTGCACGGACATCCCAGTGAGAACAGAAACTCACAGCGAAAGCCACAAATGGGGAAGAAGCCAGCGACACTGATGTCACAACTGCCTGTGGCTCTACCCCTCACCCCAGGGGGGAAGGGATGTAAGCAGTAGCCAGGCCCACTGCCACAGAGCAGGGCCTGTGCCTACCAGGGTGAGTGGTGAGCAGATGACTGCTGGGAAGGGCACCCGAGAGGCTGGTGAGCAGGCGAGACAGGGAGTGGCTACAGGCACATGTCAGCAGGGCGCGTCTGGCTGCCAGTGAAACTTCTTCCCCAGGACTTCCTCTTCTGAAAAGGTGGCAGGTGCCCACAAGAGGGTGACAGCAGGAAAGGCAGCAGGTCACCCAGCACTTGAGGACCCCTGGAACCTCAGTTGGCAGAGCTGCACTGCCGGATCTGATGAGGGGCAAACAACTTCCGGACTCCCGTGGCCTCTCCAGGTCTCACCAGTGCTGGGCAGTTCTCTTTATTGTCCATATTGTCAGCACCTGTGGGCTGCGTCTTCTTGAAGTAACAGAGGCGGCACACAGAGTGGTATTTGTCTGCCCCTCCAATCACCTCAACCTGACCAAAGGGACACAAAGAAGGGCCTAGATTGAGCTGGGCTCTAGGGCTCTGTACCCTAGCCATACCCTTGCCCCCCACAGAAAGGCGTGACAGCTACCTCTTTCTCCACGCCCAGCCTCTTGGTGTAGGCAGCTTCCCGGAAGCACTCCATGCACACCGCTGTCAGCTTCACCACACTTTCGGCCAAGGGCACAAGGTTCAAGATGTTCCCAAAGGCCTACACGCCCAGGGGGAAGGTGGCAGGTGTGAACATGCACTCCGGCAGGTGGGTTTCTCTTTGAGGCCCTCTGACTCAAGCACTGAAGCCAGGACACACTACTTGGACCTTGCCTCCCCGAGAATGCCACCTCCCCCAGCAGAGGGCATCTGTTCAGGACAGACTCACTCCCAGGCAAAGCAGAGGGCTGGAACTGGCTCACTTCCTAAGTGCCTGTCTGGGTGTATGAGTCTGGTCTGATGTGAGCAGCTTGCTGTGTCCCCAAGTCCAACCCTGGTCATCCAGGGAGCATGGGGTGCAGATGGAGAAGGGGCACTGGTCTGGCAATCTCTGCATGGCTCCGTGTACACCAAGGCTCCCTCCTCCCTGCTGCTGCCCACCCAAGACCCAGAGGAGATATTTTACCTTCCTCTGGAAGGTGCCATCCAGTGCGGCCACAATCACGGTCTTCCCAGTATTGGCCATGGCCTCGCTGAACTCCACGATATCAGGGAACTATGAAGAGAGAGACTGAGTTTCCATCAAACAGCAGCTTGTGGGACCAGACACAGCTCGGGTCACCAGATCACTCTGGAGTGAGAACAGGGGGACTCTGATCTTTCAACTGCCCCCCCAGACTGGGAGTCAAGCCTTTCTGCATTTGCTCCCCACTTAACATAGCATCAGGTCTGCCTCAGGGCCATGCTGGCCAGCTGAGGAACTGGGGGTGTCTAATAACATAGTGTCCAACAGCTGGGGTTTGAACCCTATTGGCCGGATCACTAGCTGGGTCACCTTGGCAATGACCTCATGTTTCTGAGTCTCTTCCTTCACCTGAGAAATGGCAAGGGAGGGCTGGGGTAGACAGCATAATGGTTATGCAGAGAGACTCTCATGCCTGAGGCTCTAATATCCTAGTTTCAGTCCCCTGTACCACCATAAACCAGAGCTGAACAGTGCTCTAGTTAAAAAAAAATAAAAAGGCAAGGCAGACTGCGGGTGTTGTTAGCAATTAAAGGCATGCTAAAACAAGCAGGACGTGTGCCCTGTGATGCCTCAGGAGTCCCACTAAGGCACAGCACCTCCTTCTAGGGACAGGACTTGAAGAAGAGCTTTTGCTTAGACCCTATAGAGCAACTGCCTTCCATGTGTGAGGTCTGGAGTTTGGTCCCTGAAACTGGATGACAGCAAGCACCAAAGACAAAGCCAAGTGCAACTTCAGGGATACTGGAGCTGTGTTTGTGTCTCTTCCTCCCACCCCTTTCTCTGTTCCTCTTAAAAATACATGAATAAAAATTGGGTTGGGGGGGCAGCGGTTCAGCAATACAGCACACACCCAGGGCCCTGAGTTCCACCTCTGGTGACACATAAGAAAAAAAAAAAAAACAAAAAAAAAAACGGGAGAGCAGCAGGTTAAGTGCAGGTGGTGCAAAGTGCAAGGACCAGCGTAAAGATCCCGGTTCGAACCCCCCATCATCCTCCCCACCTGCAGGGGAGTCACTTCACAGGCGGTGAAGCAGGTCTGCAGGTGTCTTATCTTTCTCTCCCCCTCTCCATTTCTCTCTGTCCTATCAAACAACAACATAGGAAAAATAATAATTACAATAAAAAACAAGGGCAACAAAAGGGAAAATAAATAAATAAAAATTAAAAGAAAAGAAAAAAAGGGGGCCGGGCAGTAGCACAGTGGTTTAAGCACACATGGTTCCAGTTCAAGCCCCTGGCTCCCCACCTGCAGGGGAGTTGCTTCACAAGCAGTGAAGCAGGTCTGCAGGTGTCTGTCTTTCTCCCGTCTCTGTCTTCCCCATCTCTCTCCATTTCTCTCTGTCCTATCCAACAACAACATCAATAACAACAACAATAATAACTATAATAATAAAACAAGGGCAACAAAAGGGAATCAAATAATTTTTTTTTGAATTTATTTATTCATGAGAGACAGGAGAGAAAGAACCAGACATCACTCTGGTACACGTGCTACTGGGGATTGAATTTAGGACCTCATGGTTGAGAATCCAATGCTTAATCCAATGCTTTATCCACTGCGCCACCCCCCAGACCACAAGGGAATAAAATAAATTAAAAAATATATATACACAGATTGATGTCATTCTGGCATGGAAGGCAAAGGCCACAGAATAGGAAGAGAAGAATATGAGAGTCAAACAGTCCCCCACGGAAGAAAATGCACAGAATTCAGAGGCCAAATAATGGGGGGCGACGGGAAGGGTGCTCATAGACCTGCACAGCCTGTGAAAAGGAGCACCTCAAATCACCTAGGAGATAAACAAAGAGCAGAAGCCCTTACAAGGTATTTTACAAAAAAAGGAAACTTTCAGAGAAGTAGCCAATGAACAGAGAAAAAAATGTCAGCTGTGGCAACCACCAAAGAGAAAGTCAAATTGGTGGAGCAGAGAAATCAGGTGGGTCCTTGGCTATGGAAAAGAAAACAGAAAAAAGCCACATAATAGGGCTAACTTAAATTAGCTACAGTATCTTCGTAAGAATGGATCTAGGGGGCCAGGCAGTTGTGTACCTGGTTGAGCACACGTTACAATGCACAAGGACCCAGGTTCAAGCCCCTGGTTAAGCAGGGCTGCAGGTCTCCCTTTCTCCTTATCCCTGCTACCAGTTCCTGGCTGTCTCTATCCAATATATAAATACAGATAGTAAAAGTTTCAGGGGTAGATAGCATAATGGTTATGCAAAGAGGTTCTCATGCCAGAGGCTCCAAAGTCCCAGGTTCAATCTCCTGCACCACCATAAGCCAGAGCTGAGCAGTGCTCTGGTTAAAAAAAAAAAAAAAAAGTGGTGGGTGGGTGGTAGCACACAGTGCAAATCCAAGGACCCATACAAAGATCCTGGTTTGAGTTTCTGGTTCCCCTCCTGCAGGGGGGGCACTTCACTAGCGATGAAACATGTCTGCAGGTGTCTTTCTTTCTCTCCCCCTCTGTCTTCCCCATCTCTCTCAATTTCTCTGTCCTATCCAACAACAATGGAAATATATATATATGTGGGCTCTAGGAGCAGTGGATTCATAGTGTAGGCACTAAGCCCCAGTGATAACCCTGGAGGTTAAAAAAAAAAAAAAAAGGATTTTTGTGGACATGGAAGATTAATCATAGCACGTGACTCTATAAAGTCCAGCATATCAAGAAAACATATCTTATGGACAGAATAGATGGATGTAGACCAGTGTCACAGGGTTTCAAACCAACTAGTTTTTGTGGATGGTAAAAAAAAAAAAAAAAAAAAAAAGGTCAGCCCCCAGAGCAGGAGCTGGCCTGGTTGCACTACCAGGCCTCAGTGCCATCCTACTGTCCACTTCATACGGAGGAAGGCCAGGTCAGGCTACTTCATGACGCGATGGATCAAGACTCCAGCTAGAACCTCCCTGATCCCAGACAGAAAGTGAACACTGTCTAGGCCACAGTGCCCTCTCTCCTGGCGCCTGGTGGGTGACAGCTGCCGCCTTACTATTCAGGTCCCCCCAAATAAAGCTTAAGACATGGATCACAGAACTATTCCCCTTGACTGCCACCATACTTTCTCGTCCTCTCCCCCCATCTGAGCTCTCACTGAGATTCCCTGCGGCAGGCACCTCAAGTTTCCAACTCTGGCCCCTTCTGGTACTGTGGGCTACTTTCTGCCTCACACCCTCTAGGGGCAAAAAAGCAAGAAAAGAGCCCATTGGGGCCAGTAGAACCATCCCAGAGTGGAGGGCCAGCAAAGTCCTGGTGGCAAGCAAAAAGCCAAGCACCTGAGCATCAGGAAGGGATGGACACAGTGAGGAGAGCTAGCAGACACAGGAAGCCACAGGGAGCTGGGCGCCCCTCCCCACAGGGACACACCAAAGACCTACCAAATCAAGCTTGGGGCTGTGATTTATTTTTCTTTCTTTCTTTCTTTCTTTCTTTCTTTCTTTCTTTCTTTCTTTCCCCTTTTGTTGCCCTTGTTTTTTATTGTTGTAGTTATCATTGTTATTGCTGTCATCATTGTTAGATAAGACAGAGAAATGTGGGGTCAAAGGAACCCTCCTACACTGCTGGTGGGAATGTCAATGGGTCCAACCTCTGTGGAGAACAGTCTGGAGAACTCTCAGAAGGCTAGAAATGGACCTACCCTATGATCCTGCAATTCCTCTCCTGGGGATATAACCTAAGGAACCCAACACATCCATCCAAAAAGATCTGTGTACACATATGTTCTTGGCAGCACAATTTGTAATAGCCAAAACCTGGAAGCAACCCAGGTGTCCAACAACAGATGAGTGGCTGAGCAAGTTGTGGTCTATATACACAATGGAATACTACTCAGCTGTAAAAAATGGTGACTTCACCGTTTTCAGCCGATCTTGGATGGACCTTGAAAAATTCATGTTAAGTGAAATAAGTCAGAAACAGAAGGATGAATATGGGATGATCTCACTCTCAGGCAGAAGTTGAAAAACAAGATCAGAAAAGAAAACACAAGTAGAACCTGAACTGGAATTGGCATATGGCACCAAAGTAAAAGACTCTGGGGTGGGTGGGATGGGAGAATACAGGTGCATGAAGGATGATAGAGGACCTAATGGGGGTTGTACTGTTATATGGAAAACTGGGAAATGTTATGCATGTACAAACTATTGTATTTACTGTTGAATATAAAACATTAATTCCCCAATAAAGAAATTAAAAAAAAAAAAAGAGAAATGGAGAGAGGAGGGGAAGACAGAGAGGGAGAGAGAAAGATAGACACCTGCAGACCTTCTTCACCGCCTGTGAAGTGAACTCCCTGTGGGTGGGGAGCCAGTGGCTCCAACCAGGATCCTTACACCGGTCCTTGCGCTTTGTGCCACGTGCGCTTAACCCGCTGCGCTACCACCTGACTCCCAGGGCTGTGATTTCTACAGGACAAGGACCCAGGACAAAACCAACTTACAAACTGGCCTTCGTCAATGCCTATGACAGCTACCGCCAGAGCTTCCTGGGCCACGTCCCGGAGCTGGCAGGCAGGCAGAGCTTCCATGGTGTTCCTGAGGAGAGAAAGCCAGAGTATAAGCGAGGCCCAGGAGACCACAGAGACCGGAAGCCAGGAGGCAGGGGAACAGTTCTCATGAGCACCCCATAAGCAAAGCAGGAAGTAATGTTTTTGAGAGCTTTTAAGATGTTGGGGCCTGCGGGTGGAAAGGCATCTATCTGGGTGGAACAAAGGCCCTTGTTCAGAAAACCAGTTATTCCACAGAAGCCATTTCACTCGGTGCTTTTGACTGGAAACCAACAAGGCTAGACAGAAAGTTCTGTTAAGATTCAAAAGTGTTTTTGTGCTGTTCTGTGGGTGGGCTTAACAGGTCTAGCACTCGGTGTCCATAGTCCCCATAGGGCTCAACAAAATGTTTTAATTTCTTTTAACAATTAGAATAAGCAAATATATATCCGAGCCTACAGTATATCTATACATCACTACAGCCATATTATATATACATATAATTATATATATATATATATATATTTTTTTTTTTCTATTGCCATGGAAGAAAGGGCTCATGGGATTCCCAAAACAGCCCTGGGTCAACCGTGACCATCAACTCCAAGTTAGGAGGCTGAGTGTCCAGCAGAGATAAGCCGAGAACTCTAAGCAGCTACTGTGTGACCTAGAATTCCCCCCATTCAGCTCCTCTGGCACATTCAAGGATTCCTCCAAGATCACAGAGCCAGATCTAAGTCATGCTGCCGGCCCCTGTGTTCTGTGAGGATTCTGACGCAGCAGTCTGAAAATGAAAGCCTGAGCGCTAGAATATTCTTGGGACATTAAAGCGGAATGTCACTTGGTGTATTATCTTTCTAAATCGTTTCTGGTTTTGTTTTTTGTTTTTTTTTGCCTCCAGGGTTATTGCTGGGGCTCAGTGCCTGCACCATGAATCCACTGCTCCTGGAGGCCATTTTCCCCCCTTTGTTGCCCTTGTTGTAGCCTTCTTGTGGTTATTATTGCTGTTGTTGATGTCGTTCGTTATTGAATAGGACAGAGAGAAATCGAGAGAGGAGGGGAAGAGAAAGACAGACACTTGCAGAAGCAACTCCCCTGCAGGTGGGGAGCCGGGGGCTCAAACCAGGATCTTCACACCGGTCCTTGCGCTTTGCACCACGTGCGCCTAACCCACTACGCTACCGTCCGCCCCCCTCCCCTCCCGTTTCTGGTTTCTTTAGTTTCCCTCAGGACTAGCTTCGTTGGATCTGAGAGCTACCTGGAGGCTCAATGGTTTGCAGCTGCAGTACAGTCTGTTAATACACACATACACTCACTCCCACATTACCACTGTGGTTTAATTATGTTATAATCCCACCCCAGGATCTGGGAAGAATGCAAAACAGCAATTCATGGATGTCAAAATCCCTCTTCCTAGCCCAGTGAGACAGCTCACTTGGACAGTGTTGTCACCGTTTTACTACATAATATGACTCAGTTTGAGCCCAGCCCCCACTGCACTGAAGGAAGCTTCAGTCTTTTATTCTGTTTCTGTATAAAATAAGAGTAGTAATCCCTTTTCCCTCCTTAAAGAGAGAAAACTGGAAAGCAGGCAGGCAGCAAGTCTGTTCTCGTCTGAGCAAGTGATCACTGCCAAGGGCTGGGTCACTGCAGTAGCCAGCCCATCCGCCTTGCCAGTCAGTCCCTGTTATCAGATGGATGACACGGGTGGAGCCTGGTCTTAACTCAGATCTCACAGCCTTTTCTGCTTTACTTGCTCTGATGCTGCCCTAGTCTACACCCCGCCTGTGTAGGCACTTTCAGGGCACAGGGCACAAAATGAAAAACACAGAACACCTGACAATGAACTCCAAGTCTAGGGTCCTCCTTGCCCAGCCATCTGCCTGGCTTCAGAAGCCCCTCTCACCTTACCCTGCCGCAGGCACAGCACGACCGTTTTTGCTGCCAGGACTCAGTTAGACTGAAGGGGAAAAAAAAAGTGTCCTAGACTCAGAAATACCAGGCCTCAGTTTCAATTTACTGCCCCCACCTCAGCTTGCAGACTCAAATGGTCACAGGGAGGTACACAGGACTGCACACTGGCCAGGGAGGTGGTACAGTGGCTAGCGTTTTGGACTTAGAAGCATGAGATCCTGAGTTTGATGCCCAGCATCTGGTTATTTTTGTCCTCTGTTAAAAGAAAGAAAGAAAAGCACAGAGATGCCTGAATATCACAGGACACAACACAGAAGTGGTGAGAACGAGGCAGCCAAATATTAAGTAAAATCTATGTGAAATCTTTGTGTTAAGTGTGGAGCCTGGAACAGGACTTCTCAGCCTTGGCTGCTGTCCTGAGCAGAATAGGTTAGCAGCATTCCAGACATGTACCACCCATTAGATGTCAGCCACATCTGCCCCACTTCAGTTGTGAACATCAAAATTATTCTAGATGGAAGGTCCGGCGGCAGCAGAGCAGCAGGTTAAGCGCACGTGGTGTGAAGCACAAGGACCAGCGTAAGGATCCCGGTTGGAGACCCAACTCCCCACCTGCGAGGGGGGGGGGGAGTGGGGGGGTTTTGCTTCACAAGCGGTGAAGCAGGTCTGCAGGTGTCTATCTTTCTCCCCACCCCCCCCGTCTTCCACTCCTCTCTCCATTTCTCTTTGTTCTATCCAACAACAATGACATCAATAACAACAAAAATAATAACCACAACAATGGCAACAAAGGGGGAAAAATAGCCTCCAGGAGCAGTGGATTCGTGGGGCAGGCACTGAGCCTCAGAAATAACCCTAGAGGCAAAAAATATATATATTGCCAGTAGACTCTGGGGTGGGGGACACTGCCCTGACTAAGAACCACTGGGCACCTGGAGAGATGGCTCAACAGGTAGATTGTCAGACTTGCATGCCTGAGGTTCCTAGTTTGATCCCCAGCACTGCATGTACTGGAGCAGTGCTCTGGCTTGCCTTTTTCTCTGCCTGTGAAACTCTCTCATATATAATAAATAAAATAATTCTTAAAAAGAATAGATCTGGAGTCATCACACTCGCAGATCTCAAACTGTATTATAGGGCCATTGTCATCAAAACTGCTTGGTACTGGAACATGAATAGACACACTGACCAGTGGAATAGAATTGAGAGCCCAGAAGTGAGGCCCCACACGTATGGACATCTAATCTTTGACAAAGGGGCCCAGACTATTACACGGGGAAAGCAGAGTCTCTTCAACAAATGGTGTTGGAAACAATGGGTTGAAACATGCAGAAGAATGAAACTGAACCACTGTATTTCACCAAATACAAAAGTAAATTCCAAGTGGATCAGGACTTGGATGTTAGACCAGAAACTATCAGATACTTAGAGAAAAATATTGGCAGAACTCTTTTCCACATAAATTTTAAAGACATTTTCAATGAAACGAATCCAATTACAAGGAAGACTAAGGCAAGCATAAACCTATGGGACTACATCAAATTAAAAAGCTTCTGCACAGCTAAAGAAACCACTACCCAAACCAAGAGACCCCTCACAGAATGGGAGAAGATCTTTACATGCCATACATCAGATAAGAGTTTAATAACCAACATATATAAAGAGCTTGCCAGACTCAACAACAAGTAAACAAATAACCCCATCCAAAAATGGGGGGAGGACTTGGACAGAATATTCACCACAGAAGAGATCCAGAAGGCCAAGAAACACATGAAAAAATGCTCCAAGTCTCTGATTGTCAGAGAAATGCAAATCAAGACAACAATGAGATGCCACTTCACTCCTGTGAGAATGTCATACATCAGAAAAGGTAACAGCAGCAAATGCTGGAGAGGGTGTGGGGTCAAAGGAACCCTCCTGCACTGCTGGTGGGAATGTCAATTGGTCCAACCTCTGTGGAGAACAGTCTGGAGAACTCTCAGAAGGCTAGAAATGGACCTACCCTATGACCCTGCAATTCCCCTCCTGGGGATACATCCTAAGGAACCCAACACATCCATCCAAAAAGATCTGTGTACACATATGTTCTTGGCAGCACAATTTGTAATAGCCAAAACCTGGAAGCAACCCAGGTGTCCAACAACAGATGAGTGGCTGAGCAAGTTGTGGTCTAGATACACAATGGAATACTACTCAGCTGTAAAAAATGGTGACTTCACTGTTTTCAGCCCATCTTGGATGGGCCTTGAAAAATTCATGTTGAGTGAAATAAGTCAGAAACAGAAGGATGAATATGGGATGATCTCACTCTCAGGCAGAAGTTGAAAAACAAGATCAGAAAAGAAAACACAAGTAGAACCTGAACTGGAATTGGCGTATCGCACCAAAGTAATACAGATCCAAGAAGGATGACAGAGGACCTAGTGGGGGTTGTATTGTTATATAGAAAACTGGGAAATGTTATGCATGTACAAACTATTATATTTACTGTTGAATGTAAAACATTAATCCCCCAATAAAGAAATTTAAAAAAAAAAGAAACATTGAGGGGCCAGGTGGTGGTGCACCTGGTTGAGCACACATATTACAATGTGCAAGGACCTGGGTTCAAGCGCCCAGTCCCCACCTGCAGAGGGAAAGCTTTGCAAGTGGTGAAGCAGTGCTGCAAGTATCTATCTCTCCTCTTTCAATTTCTGGCTGTCTATCCAACAACTAAAGATCATTTCTAAAAAAATAAAAATAAAAAGTGGCCACAGGAAGCAATGGATTCGTAGTGCAGGCACCAGCCCAGAGATAACCCTGATGGGGATAAAACAAAAAAAAGCCTCTTACCATTTATTTTATACCACTGGCCTTCTCAGAAGAGGTATGGGGACAGGGCATAGGGGGACTTACCGGTCATGTGTGGAGAAATTGGTGCTGTACCGCGTATCTTTGGCATATTTAATTACCAAGCACTTGTACTGGGCGATCTGGAAGCGGCGGACTCTTCTCATCAGCTCTGTGCTGCAAGAATGGACAAGGAAGACCCAACCCATCAGCACACGGCCGTCGGTGGTATCCAGCTCAAGACCACCAGGGGGCAGTGTGAAGATCGGAGGAAAAGCAGTGCCCAGCCCAAGAGTTGAAGCAAAATAATAAAGGATTAGGCGAGAAGTCTTGGGGGAGTGGGATGGGGGGGGTGTTGGTCCACAGTTCAGGGCTGGATGGAAATTCTTAGGAATAAGGAGGGACAAACAGGGGGGTAAAGCCACCCGTGAGAGAAAAGGATCCAGATGTCATCTCATCCTAGAGTCTGAATTAACTCCATTACTTTTGACAAAGAAAGCACTCTGCCTTTGGATCCGAGAACTTAGCCCGAATCTTCCCAGGGTGGGCTAGGGAGTGAGCTGCAGGGATGCCAAGGTCTCTGAGGGAAAGCGTGGAGATTCATCCAAGGATCTCACTCTAGCCTCATCTCCGCCCGGGGAGTGGTCCCCTCATATGGCAGGAGGGGGATTCTGATGCACCCCGAGAGTGGGGTGGGGGGAGCTGCTGGGAGCACAGAAGCCCCGCAGTGCACACAGGTTTGGAGGATGAGAAGGGCTCCACTTCAGGCAGCTGTGACCAGCTCCGGGAAGGAGCGCAGGAAAGGCAGGGACAAGAGGAGCCCTCCCAGGGCGGGATTCCAGGGAAAATGCCTCGGGCGGGAAGCTGGGAGCAGGCCGTACCGGCTGTTGCAGAGCCGGGCTGAGTGGACTGGCGGGGCGCCCGGGGCGGACAGGGTCTCCCCGAGGAAGGAAGACGCGGTTTGGGGCGGGGGTAGATATCATAATGGTTATGCAAAGAGACTCTCAAAAGGCTCCAAAGTCTCAGGTTCAATCCCCCGCACCGCCATAAACCAGAGTTGAGTAGTGCTCTGGTAAACTAGCCAATTAAACATATATGTATATATTTTTTTAAAAGATGGGTTCGAGGCAGAGGGGAAAGGTTCCCAGCTCTTTCCGCACCACTTTTACCTTTTCCCTGAGAACATGGGTCCGAGGATCACCTAGAAGAGAAGAGAAGATCACTGTGGATACGCTGCGCACAGATAACGGACCCCAGGCCCAGACCCTCTCACACAAGGACCCCGCCTCAGCAACTGCACCTGAATTTGACCCCGGGTCTTGCTGGGGGAGCCCGGCAGCACGGAAGGGAGGTTGATGCAGCTCATGGCGCCCCTGAGAAGCTGTCTGGCGGTCACCGCGCTCCGGTTTAGGATTCCCGCGCCGCGGGGCTTTAAACCGGGCGCGCTGGCCAATCGGGAGCCGGCGCCGCCCCCCAGAGTCTATCTCTAGGCTCCCGCGGGAGCGGCGGGAGATTCGCTGCAGCCCGCCCCCTCGTGGGCGGGGCCAGAGCCCTCGCGCCCAAGACATGGGGGCGGGGCGTTCCGGGGGCGGGGCGTTCCGGGGCGGGGCCTCGGCGGAGACCCGCCCCGCCCCTCCCTCCTGGCCTAACTGGGTGTTGGTGCTTAGTACAAGATGGAGCTACCCAGCTGTGTACGTGAGGGAGAGGCTCCCTGGAAGAAGATGTCTAAAGAGGTAGGCCGGTTGCAGATAGGGGCTGGAGGTGAGGAATGGAGTTCAGATTTTAGACTATCTTTTTTTATATATTTATTTTATTTATTTATTCCCTTTTGTTGCCCTTGTTTTATTGTTATATTTATTATTGTTGTCCTTGTTGTTGGATAGGACAGAGAGAAATGGAGAGAGGAGGGGGAAGACAGAGAGGGAGAAAGACAGACACCTGCAGACCTGCTTCACCGCTTATGAAGCGACTCCCCTGCAGGTGGGGAGCCAGGGCTTGAACCGGGATCCTTATGCCGGTCCTTGTGCTTTGCGCCACCTGCGCTTAACCCGCTGCGCTACAGCCCGACTCCCTAGACAATCTTTTTTTAAATTTAATTAATTTACTTTTTTGTAAAAAAAAATTATTTATTCATTAATGAGAAAGATAGGAGGAGAGAAAGAACTAGATTATCACTCTGGCACATGTGCTACCAGAACTCAGGACGTCACACTTGAGAGCCCATGATTTTTCCACTGTGCCACCTCCTGGACCACTTTATTTACTTTCCAGATAGATAAAGAGAGATGACAGCACCAAAGATGCCTTACATATGGCGGGGGCCTGGCTTGAACCTGGACTGCATACATGGCAAATCAGTGCACTTAGTGAGCTGTTTCACAGGCCATTAAATTCTTCTCTAAGGAGGAAACTTAGAAGTCCTCTAAACCCCTCCTGTGAGCTTTGTTGAACCCTTATTATACACTAACTTCTGAAAAGTTTAACACAAAGGCATTTATTTTCTTCTGAAGACAGGCTTCTATTCAACCAGATTCTTCTCCTAGTCCTCCTTCTCACCCCTTATAGTCCCTTTATTTATTTGTTTGTTTGTTTGTTTGTTTATTGTCACCACTGAGAATTTACTGTTGTAGGCTAACCTCTCCGCACCCCAAGATGAAGACAGAGAAAGAAAGACATCACAACACTAAAACTTCCTGCTAGCCTGATGATATGGGCTGAGAACATGGAAGTCCTGCTTTTGTTAATATCGATATACACAAGAGATTTGAGCAAATTTCCTAACCTCAGTCTGAGATTACCCAATATGTTTGTGCTGGTTTCTGAAGGATGCAGGATTGTGACATTCCTTGGGCCCAAGATGTAGCACAATGGTAGAAGACATGTTTTTTATGTGGGAGGCCTTGGGTTAAATCTCCAGCATCAAAACAGACAAAAATAGTCATGCAACGCATTTGTTAAGATTATAATTTCCTAATTGATTTTCCTCTATTTTAGGTAGTGGTCATAGACCTAGCTGAGAATCTGATGAAAGTTAAGGATATTGTCCCCAACAACTCCCATTCTCTGTTTCTGTGTCACTGTTGCATATATATATGCAAGAGATGTTTCAGAAACCCATTGTATCATCATCCTCATAGATAACAGCAAAACAAACAAACTAAAAACAGTAGTAGCTTGGGAATGTACAGATTCTAAAGATCCCTAGTCCAAGAACCCAACCAACAGGACTAGGCAGTAACCTACATTTGAGTGGTGAACTTTACGATGGCATTCAACCAACTGATTACAGACCATGGTCTTTCTGTGAAGCTGCCCCATCTTCACATTCCCCAGAATGAAGGTTAGAAATAGAGCTTGGTGGGGGTCGGGCGGTGGCGCAGTGGGTTAAGCGCATGTAGCGCAAAGCGCAGGGACCGGTGTAAGGATCCTGGTTCGAGCCCCCGGCTCCCCACCTGCAGGGGAGTCGCTTCACAGGCGGTGAAGCAGGTCTGCAGGTGTCTATCTTTCTCTCCCCTTCTCTGTCTTCCCCTCCTCTCTCCATTTCTCTCTGTCCTATCTAACAACGAATTGCATCAACAAGGGCAATAATAATAACCACAGCGAAGCTACAACAAGGGCAACAAAAGGGGGGAAAAATGGCCTCCAGGAGCGGTGGATTCATGGTGCAGGCACCGAGCCCAGCAATAACCCTGGCGGAGGAAAAAAAATAAAAATAAAAATAAAAAAAGAAATAAAGCTTGGTGGTACAACATCTATTTTGCATGTATGAGGTCTGGTTTGATCTCTAGCACATTTGAAAAGTCAAATTCCCCAGTCCAGCCTTCATCTGTTCTCCTTTGCCTTTGAGCTCTTTCCCTAAAACTTAGTTCCTTGTTATTTTTACATCAAGTCCAAACATCTTGGCCAGATACTTGAGGGCCTTCACCTTCTAGCTCCACCTTCCCAGCTTCACATCTTGTGCGTTAGCTACACTGTCAGCATTTCCAAAGTGACCTTTGATTTCTTTTGCCTCCCCCATGTTTTGATTTTGTTGTGCTCTACAGTTGGCATTGCCCACGTTCAGGAAAGATGTGCTTTGAACTACCTTCCAGTGGCCACCAGTTTCATGGCCTTTTAAGTTCTTAGCTGCTATAGGTTGGAGCCTATGCAAGTATTTCCTGGATACGTTTGAAATCCGGTTCAGTTACTTCATTTGTATGCCTGTAGAACAAGGGTGGGGAACATCTGGCCTCTGCCAAGGCAATTGCAGTCAGGACCCAAAATCCATAAATCTAGAAGCTTTTTCATAACAACATTAACTGCTATTTTCTTAATTTTTATTTATTTATTTATTTTTTTATTTTTTGCGACTGGGGTTTGGTGTCTGCACAACTCTAACTGTTCCCAGTGGATATTTCTTTTCTTTATGTTTCTTTTCACTCTCACTCTCTCTCCTCTCTCTCTCTTTCTCTCTCTCTCTTTCTCTAACAGAAATAGAGAGGGAGAGAAAGACACCTGCAGAACTGTTCTCCCAATCATGAGGCTTTTCCCCTGCAGGTGGGAGGTCAAGGGCTTGAGGCCAGGTCCTCATATGGTAATATGTGTGCTTTACCCTTTAAGTGCTATTTTATTTTATTTTAACTTAATGAGACACAGAGAGAGAAAGACCAGAGCAGTGCTCAGCTCTGTCTTATAGTGGTCTGGAGACTGAACCTGGGACTCTGGAGTCTCAGGCATAGAAGTATTTTTCTATAAATACCATTATTCTGTTCCCCAGCCATTGCTAATTTAAAAAAAAACATGGTATATATTTTTAAATTTTTTACTTATTTAAAAAAATTTTTTCCTTTTTGTTGCCCTTGTTGTTTATCATTGTTGTTGTTGTTATTGCTGTCGTTATTGTTGGATAGGACAGAGAGAAATGGAGAAAAGAGGGGAAGACTGAGAGGGGGAGAGAAAGACAGGTACCTGAAGACCTGCTTCACAGCCTGTGTGTGAAGCGACTCCCCTGCAGGTGGGGAGCCAGGGACTTGAACTGGGACCCTTACACCAGTCCTTGCCCTTACGCCATGTGTGCTTAACCCACTGCACCATCACCCGGCTCCCCAGCCATTGCTAATTTTTAAGTTGATAGTTTTATATGACCCTCAAATGATGTTATAAATAGCCAAATGACCCTTGGCAGACAAAAGGATTCCCCACCCACCCCTGCTGTAGACCAGGGATCTGAGAGTCCGTGGTGCATCTAAAGCCCTTGGACTAGCAGGAGGTGGGCAGCAGTTTGGAGAACGGAGACTAGCAAGAGTGAAGCTGAGAGCATCTGTGAGCTTCTGAGCCAGTAGAGAGGGTGTTCTCTGGGCAGAGAGGAGCCCCTGAATGTGAGGGGCTGGGGGCACACACACTGTTGAAAACTAAGTCCTTTGTGTCTCTGTTCCCTAGGAGCTGCAGACCCAGTACAGCCCCAGCAAATGGGCCATCCACCGAGAAGCAGAGGAGACCCTGAAGACCTTTTCACAGATAGGAGAGCAGGGTATGGGGGGGAGGAGTGGTACTATGATCACTGTGGGTGGACTTTAGCACATAGCAGTGGTTCAGATTGCTGCATTGCCCAGATTCCTGGGGAAATGCCAGTCCTAGGTACTACTTGGGGCCAGGGGCCTTCCTGCTGGAAGTAGGAGTGGCCAGTACCTTTTGTTCCTGATGCTGTCCTGCTCAGTGAGCTATGCCAAGGCCTCCAGGCCACGGTGGTGCAGGGAGGAAGAGTGAAAAGGATAGGTCTCCCACTTGACTGCTAAAGCTGGAATCTTCCTTATCATAAAAGGCTACAAAGTGTGCCTACTTTGATTGTGCTCAATAAGATTTGGATCTGGCCTCTGATTTTTGTTTGTGTGTGTGTGTGTGTGTGTGTGTACACCTGCAGACCTACTTCATTGCCTCTAAAGTGACTCCCCTTCAGGTGGTGAGATGGGGGTTCTAACCTGGATCCTTAAGCCAGTCCTTGGGCTTTGTGCCATGTGCGCTTAACCCACTGTGCTACCGCCCGACTCTCTGGCCTCTGATTTTTGGTGGAAGTTTTGGTGCTGTGGTGTCTTTCTTTGTGTCTTTGTCTCCCTCTTTCTATTTGAAAAAGACAGCCTAGATCAGTGAAACTCTGGTGATGACAACATAAAAATATTGTGGGGGGAGTCGGGCGGTAGCTCAGTGGGTTAAGCGCACATGGTGCAAAGTGCAAGGACTGGTGTAAAGATCTTGTTCGAGCCCCCGGCTCCCCATCTGCAGGGGAGTCGCTTCACAGGCGGTGAAGCAGGTCTGTAGGTGTCTATCTTTCTCTCCCCCTCTCTGTCTTCCCCTCCTCTCTCCATTTCTCTCTGTCCTATCCAACAACGATGACATCATCAACAACAACAATAATAACTACAACAATAAAACAACAAAAGGGAAAATAAATAAAAATAAATAAATAAATAAATAAAATACTGTGGGGCCGGGTAGTGGCACACCTGGTTGAGCGCACACCTTACACTGCACAAGCCCAGGGTCAAGCCCCCCAGTCCACGCCTACAGGGGGAAAGCTTTGTGAGTGGTGAAGCAGGGGTGCAGGTTGCTCTCTGTCTCTCCTCCTCTCTATCTCCCCCTCCCCTCTCAATTTCTGGCTGTCTTTAGCCAATCAATAAATAAAGAAAATACAAAACATAAAAATAATAAATAAATGAAAGCTATTTAAAAATAGTGTTATATATAGAGAGAGCATATATATATATATATATATATATATTTCTTTCAAGAAATCAGGTCTAGTTGGGAGAGATAACATAATAGTTGTGCAAATATTTTTTCATGCCTGAGACTCTGAAGTCTCAGGTTCAACCTCCTGTACACCATAAGCCACTACTGTGGTAGGTGCTTTACATGTGTGAAGCTCTGGGTTCAATCGCCAGCACCAAGAAATATTGCAGAACCAAAGCTGTCCCCCTACTGTGTACCTGAAGGACACAGCACATTGCATAGCTGTCCTCTAAATCATGGATGTCTGTCCACAAACCAGAGAAACTTGCAGCGTCATTTTTACATGCCAGTCCATCCTAAACCCACCAGTTATTTGGGTCCCAGCTGTATATGGTTGCAGATTGCCTCTATCCTGAGGGAAAATAAAAACTCTCACTTCTTTTTTTATTTTTTAATACTTTTTTATTTTTTATTTTATTTTCCCTTTTGTTGCGCTTGTTTTTTTTTATTGTTGTTGTAGTTTTTACTGTTGTTGTTATTGTTATTGATGTTGTTGTTGTTGGATAGGACAGAGAAATGGAGAGAGGAGGGGAAGACAAAGGGGTAGAGAAAAACACCTGTTGACCTGCTTCACTGCCTGTGAAGTGACTCCCCTGCAGGTAGGGAGCTGAGGGCTGGAACCAGGATCTTTATGTTGGTGGTTGCACTTTGCGCCACATATGCTTAACTTGCTACACTACCGCCCGACTCCCAACTCCTGCTTTTTAAGGACATGAGGTAGTTTTGTGATTTGAAATCAGGTGCCTGCTTTCCATAAAATGTGAGAGTGAGAAGATAGGGGCTATTTCTTTTATACTTGTATTAAAAAGAGATGGCTTTGTTGACCTTGAGGAAAAAAAGATCCCTAGGTTGTAAAGCTGGCAGGAGGTTTGTTTAGTTTTTTTATTATTTTATAATTTATTTCTTTATTGGGGAATTAATGTTTTACATTCAACAGCAAATACAATAGTTTGTACATGCATAACATTCCCCAGATTCCCATTTAACAATACAACCCCCACTATGTCATTCATCATCATTCATGGACCTGTATTCTCCCCACCCACCCACCCACCCCAGAGTCTTTTACTTGGGTGCAATACGCCAATTCCATTTCAGGTTCTACTTGTGTTTTCTTTTCTAATCTTGTTTTTCAACTTCGGCCTGAGAGTGAGATCATCCCATATTCATCCTTCTGTTTCTGACTTATTTCACTCAACATGATTTTTTCAAGGTCCATCCAAGATCGGCTGAAAACGGTGAAGTCACCATTTTTTACAGCTGAGTAGTATTCCATTGTGTATCTATACCACAACTTGCTCAGCCACTCATCTGTTGTTGGACACCTGGGTTGCTTCCAGGTTTTGGCTATTACAAATTGTGCTGCCAAGAACATATGTGTACACAGATCTCTTTGGATGGATGTGTTGGGTTCCTTAGGATATATCCCCAGGAGAGGAATTGCAGGGTCATAGGGTAGGTCCATTTCTAGCCTTCTGAGAGTTCTCCAGACTGTTCTCCACAGAGGTTGGACCAATTGACATTCCCACCAGCAGTGCAGGAGGGTTCCTTTGACCCCACACCCTCTCCAGCATTTGCTGCTGTTACCTTTTCTGATGTATGACATTCTCACAGGAGTGAAGTGATATCTCATTGTTGTCTTGATTTGCATTTCTCTGACAATCAGAGACTTGGAGCATTTTTTCATGTGTTTCTCGGCCTTTTGGATCTCTTCTGTGGTGAATATTCTGTCCAAGTCCTCCCCCCATTTTTGGATGGGGTTATTTGTTGACTTGTTGTTGAGTCTGGCAAGCTCTTTATATATGTTGGTTATTAAACTCTTATCTGATGTATGGCATGTAAAGGTCTTCTCCCATTCTGTGAGGGGTCTCTTGGTTTGGGTAGTGGTTTCTTTTACTGTGAAGAAGCTTTTTAATTTGATGTAGTCCCATAGGTTTATGCTTGCCTTAGTCTTCCTTGTAATTGGATTC
This sequence comes from Erinaceus europaeus, assembly GCF_950295315.1. Taxonomy (NCBI): domain Eukaryota; kingdom Metazoa; phylum Chordata; class Mammalia; order Eulipotyphla; family Erinaceidae; genus Erinaceus; species Erinaceus europaeus. The sequence goes on from NC_080173.1 coordinate 14,834,763, forward strand.
GTTTCATTGAAAATGTCTTTAAAATTTATGCGGAAAAAAGTTCTGCCAATATTTTCCTCTAAGTATCTGATAGTTGCTGGTCTAACATCCAAGTCCTTGATCCACTTGGAATTTACTTTTGCATTTGGTGAAATACAGTGGTTCAGTTTCATTCTTCTGCATGTTTCAACCCATTGTTTCCAACACCATTTGTTGAAGAGACTCTGCTTTCCCCATTGAATAGTCTGAGCCCCTTTGTCAAAGATTAGATGTCCATAGGTATGGGGCCTCATTTCTGGGCTCTCAATTCTATTCCACTGGTCAGTGTGTCTGTTCATGTTCCAGTACCAAGCAGTTTTGATGACAATGGCCCTATAATACAGTTTGAAATCTGGGAGTGTGATGCCTCTGGTTCTGTTCTTTTTTCTCAAGATTGTTTTGGCAATTCTAGGTCTTTTCTGGTTCCAGATAAACATTTGTAGCATTTTTCTATTCTCCTAAAAAATGTGCTTGGGATCTTGATGGGGATAGCATTAAATTTGTAGATGGCTCTGGGTAATATATTCATTTTGATGATGTTAATTCTACCAACCCATGAACATGGAATATCTTTCCACTTCTTTGTGTCTTTTTCAATTTCTTTGAGTAGTGACTCATAATTTTCAGTATACAAGTCTTTCACTTCTTTGGTTAGGTTTACTCCTAGATATTTTATAGTTTTTGTTGCTATAGAAAAAGGAACTGATTTCTGGATTTCAGTTTCTTCTAACTTAGTGTTTGCATAGAGGAATGCCACTGACTTTTGAATGTTAATTTTATAGCCTGACACATTACTGTATTGCCTGATGATTTCCAAAAGCTTCTTGCTGGATTCCTTAGGTTTTTCCATGTATACTATCATGTCATCTGCAAATAAGGAGAGTTTGACTTCTTCTCTTCCAATCTGTATGCCTTTAATTCCTTGCTCCTGCCTGATTGCTATGGCAAGAACTTCCAACACTATGTTGAATAGTAATGGTGATAGTGGGCAGCCCTGTCTAGTACCTGATCTGAGGGGAAATGCTTCCAGTTTTTCACCATTGAGTATGATGTTGGTTGTAGGTTTGCTATATATAGACTCCACTATCTTCAGGAGTTTTCCATCTATTCCCATTTTTTGTAGTGTTTTGATCATAAAGGCATGTTGTATTTTGTCAAAGGCTTTCTCTGCATCTATTGATATGACCATGTTGTTTTTGGTCTTGCTTTTGTTGATGTGGTGGATCACATTGATTGACTTACGTATATTAAACCAACCTTGCATGCCTGGGATAAACCCCAGTTGGTCATGATGAACAATCTTTTTGATATACTGCTGTATCCGGTTGGCTAGAATTTTGTTCAATATTTTCGCATCTATGTTCATCAGAGATATTGGTCTGTAGTTTTCTTTTTTGGTTGTGTCCCTGTCTGCTTTTGGAATCAGGGTGATGTTGGCTTCATAGAAGCTGGCAGGGAGTATTCCAGTGTCTTCAATCTTCTGGAAGACTTTTAAAAGTAGAGGTATTAGTTCTTCTTTGACCGTTTTATAGAATTCATTTGTAAAACCATCTGGTCCAGGACTTTTATTTTTGGGAAGATTTTTGATAACTGTTTCAGTTTCATTAGCTGTGATGGGCCTGTTCATGTTATCCACTTCCTCTTTACTTAGTTTTGGAAGTTGGTAGGTATCTAGGAAATCATTCATTTATTCCAGGTTCTCTAGCTTGGTGGCATATAGTTGTTCATAGAAGCCTCGCATGATATGTTGAATTTCTGCAGTGTCTGTTGTGATATCTCCTCTTTCATTTACTATCTGATTTATTTGGGTCTTCTCCCTTTTTTGTTTTGTGAGTCTGGCTAAAGGTTTGTCGATTTTGTTCACTCTTTCGAAGAACCAACATTTACTTTCATTGATCTTTTGTATGGTTTTCCTATTCTCAATGTTATTTATTTCTGCCCTAACTTTAGTGATTTCTGTCCTTCTGGTTGGTTTAGGATTCCTTTGTTGTTCTTCTTCTAGGTCTTTAAGATGTGCAATGAGGCTGTTTATTTGTGCCTTTTCTTGTTTCCTAATGTGTGCTTGTATAGCTATGAACTTCCCTCTTAGGACTGCTTTAGCTGTGTCCCAAATATTTTGATAGCTTGTGTCTTCATTTTCATTGAACTCTCGAAACATTTTGATTTCTTTCTTGATTTCCTCTTTGACCCAGAAGTTGTTAAGAAGTGTACTGTTGAGCTTCCACATTTTGGGACTGTTACTAATCTTTTGTTGATTGTTAAGTGTTAGTTTAATTCCACTGTGGTCTGAGAAGATGCTTGGGATGATTTCAGTGCTCTTGAATTGGCTGATGCTGTCTTTGTGGCCTATCCTTGAGAATGATCCATGTGGATTTGAATAAAATGTGTATTCCAGTTTCTTGGGATGAATGACTCTGAAAATGTCCAATAGTTCTAGTTTATCTATCTCTTCATTTAGCTCCCTTATGTCTTTATTGATTTTCTTCCTGGATGATCTGTCAAGTTGAGATAGTGGGGTGTTGAAGTCCCCTACTATGATTGTGTTACTGTTAATATATTGCTGTAGCTCTTTCAGTAGAAGTTTGATGTATTTAGATGGCTTCTCATTGGGTGCATAGATGTTAATAATTGTTAAGTCCTCTTGATTGACTGATCCTCTGAGCATTAAGTAGTGTCCATTCCTATCTTTTTTAATCTTATCTATTTTCAAGTCTATCATGTCAGATATGAGAATAGCTGTTCCTGCCCTTTTTTGTGGGCCATTGGCTTGTATGATAGTTTTCCATCCTTTCACTTTAAGTCTGTGTTTGTCTTGTTGAGTTAGGTGAGTTTCCTGTAGACAACATATTGTTGGGTTGTGTTTTCTGATCCATCTTCCTACTCTGTGTCTTTTAATAATTCAGGCCATTGACATTTATTGATATCAAAGATTGAAGATATTTTAACGCCATTCTTGAAGAGTTTTAGAGTGTTTTGATATATGTCCTATTTGTGGTGGTCTGGTTGTTTATAGGAGACCTTTCAGAACTTCTTTCAGGGCAGGCTTGGTGATGGTTGCTTCCTTCAACTGTTGCTTGTCTGAGAAGGTTTTGATGCTTCCATCTAGTCTGAATGACAGTCTAGCAGGATATAGTATTCTTGGCTGAAAGCCTTTCTCATTGAGCACTCGATAGATATCTTGCCATTCTCTTCTGGCCTGTAGTGTTTGTATGGAGAAGTCTGCTGCTAATCTTATGGGTTTTCCTTTGTAGGTGACTCTTTGTTTTTCTCTTGAAGCCTTGAGGATCCTTTCTTTATCCTTATTCCTTTCCATTCTAAGTATGACATGTCTTGGTGTCTTTAGGTCTGGGTTAATTCTGTTTGGGACCCTCTGGGCTTCTTGAATCTTTATGTCTTTGGTGTTGTCTACACTAGAGAAATTTTCAGCTATTATGGCCTGGAGAATGCTTTCTTCCTCTCCTTCTCTTTCTTCCTCTGGTAAGCCAATAATGCGTATATTGTTTCTTTTGAAGTCATCCCATAGGACTCTGTTGTTGTTTTCAGCATCTCTTAATCTCTTTTTGAGATCTCTTACTTCTTTTTTAGTTGTCTCTAATTCATCCTCAATCTTGCTAATTCTGTCTTCAGCCTCATAGATTCTATTCTTTCTGTCCTCTACTGCTTTCTGGAGTTCATCTATTTTGTTGCCCTGCTCTGATACTGTTTTAGCTTGTTCAGCTAGTTGCCTTCTTAGCTCAGCGATTTCAGCTTTCAGCTCTCTAGTAACCATGAGATAATTAGAATTTTCTTCCATATTCTCATTTGTTGTTCCTGCATTTCTGATTACAATTTTTTCAAATTCTTTACTCACTCCTGTTATTATTTTCTTAGCTAATGTTTGGATGTTGAACTCATTATTTTGTGCTTCACCCTCTGGAGGACTTTTAGCTGGACTCTTGTCCTGGTTCGAGTCTCCAATATTTTTCTTGTTGTTTTAACCATTTTATATATTATGTTATGAGTTCCCTTTATCAGTACTTTTCAAATTATTGATCACTATTGCCTGGATTGACTTGTGTCTAAGTAATTTAATTAAAGGGTTTACCGTGGTGGAAGTTAACAGTTTTTTCAATCCCTGAGTTGGAGCTCAGTGGTGTAAAAGCCTCTTTTTTTTTTCTTCCCTGTAGGCTATGGGAGACTGAGGGCTTTTAACCTATCAATAGGCTTCTTAGCTTAATCACTGACTCCTGACCAAGAGATAAAGCAGAGTGTGGCAGAGATAACCCAGTGGTTATGCAAAGAGACTTTCACAGCCCCTCAGCTATGCCACCAAGGTATAGGTCTTCTCCTGAGTTTCCCAGTTAGACCTCTGTCCCCTGGTGTCCCTCCCTGTTGCTGCTCCAGATTCTGAGGGTAGTAGCAATGGAGACTCAGAGTTGTACTTGGTGAGTCTCTGGGGAGTCCTTTCCTCCCTTCAGCTGTCCCCTTGTTGTGGAGCAGACTGGAGGTGGTGTCTCCACTGATAAACTGCTGAACTGTTAGCAGTCACTTAATCTCTCCTTAGGTCCCTCTCTCCTCTCTGTCACCAGCCACGCGTGTTTGTACTCACGGGTGATTTACTGAGTTCCTGTGGTCATTCTAGTCCTGTCTTGTTTCGGTCCGGGTGGTCTCCTTTGGTATTCCTAGTTGATCCGGGAAAGGAGAGGAGAGGAGAGGAGAGAAGAGGAGAGGAGAGGAGAGGAGAGGAGAGGAGAGGAGAGGAGAGGAGAGGAGAGAAAGCGATCTGCTGCTCGTAGCTCCGCCTCTGGAACAGGAAGTCCCCACTTTCATTTTTTAAGAGAAAAAAATTATTATATTTATTTATGGGATAAAGCCAGAAATTGAGAGGTAAGGGAGAAACAGAGAGAGACAGACAGACACCTGCAGCCTTGCTTCACCACTCACAGTTTTCCCCCTGCAGGTGGGGACCAAGGTCTCAAAACCAGGTCCTTGTGCATTGTAACATGTGTGCTCAACCACCACCACCTGGCCTCTCTGTCATTCCTCTCTTTCTTTCTTTCTTTCTTTCTTTCTTTCTTTCTTTCTTTCTTTCTTTCTTTCTTTCTTCCTTTCTTTCTTTCTTTCTTCCTTTTTCTTAAGATACATATATATATTTTTTTCCTTTTGTTGCCCTTGTTTTATTGTTGTATTTATTGTCGTCATTGTTGGATAGGACAGAGAGAAATGGAGAGAGGAGGGGAAGACAGAGAGGGGGAGAGAAGGATGGACACCTGCAGACTTGCTTTACCGCCTGTGAAGCGACTCCCCTGCAGGTGGGGAGCCGGGGGCTCGAACCTGGATCCTTCCACAGGTCCTTGAGCTTGGTTGGTGCCACGTGTGCTTAACTTGCTGTGCTCCGGCCAGGCTCCCCTTAAGCTATATTTTATTTAACTTTAATGAGAGAGAGAGAGATCAGAGCACTGCTCAGCTCTGGCTTTTAGTGGTTCTAGGGATTGAACCTGGGACTTTGAGGCCTCAGGCACAAAAAATCTTTTTGCACAGTCGTTATGCTACCTACCTCCTCTCTCTCTCTCTCTCTCTCTCTCTCTCTCTCTCCCTCCCTCCCTCCCTCCCCCCTCTTTGTCAGCACCTTGTACATGCATGAATTCACCACTCCCAGAGCCAACTTTTCATTCTTTTTATTTCAGAGAGAGAGATGGGGGGAGCTCCTCCAGGTTCTATGACCCTGCTGTGGTACCAGGGTACCAGGGTACCAGGCCATATGCAGCGGGCAAAGCAGGTGCAGGGCAATTCCTCCCATAGGTCACATTGACAGTGGAGCGGATCCTCTCAGAGGGACATTCAAAGCAGTTTCTTTCTTTTTTTCTTTTTTTCCTTCAGGGTTATTGCTGGGGCTCGTTGCCTGCACCATGAATCCACTGCTCCTGGAGGCCATTTCAGCCCCCTTTTTTATTGCCCATATTGTTTTATCATTGTTGTGGCTATTATTATCCTTGTCATTAATGTCATTGTTGTTGGATAGAACAGAGAGAAATGGAGAGAGGAGGGGAAGACGGGGTGGGGGGGAGAAAGATAGACACCTGCAGACCTGCTTCAAGGCTTCTGAAGTGACCCCCCTCCTGCAGGGGGGAAGCCGGGGTCTTGAACCAGGAACCTTATGCCGGTCCTTGAGTTTCATGCCGTGTGAGCTTAACCCACTGTGCCTCTGCCCAACCCCCCCTTTAAAATAAAAAACATTATTTATTTATTTATTATTGGATAGAGACAGCCAGAAATTGAGAGGGGAGGAAGAGAGACAGAGAGAGGGAAAGAGAGAGAAAGAGACACCTGCAGCCCTTCTTGAGCACTTGTGAAGTTTTCCCCCTGCAGATCAGGACCAGGGGCTTGAACCCAGGTCCTTGTGCAATGTAATATGTGCACTTAACCAGGTGTGGCACCACCTGGCCCCCAGTGGCAGTTTCTTAGGGAAATAACACAGACATTGCTGCTTCCTGGGCTTGTGCTGACAGTGACTTGTTTTTGAGACAGCCACCAAGAAGGCCCGGGCTAGCAGGAAGAACCTGCTGGGGGTGGCCTATGGAGACCATGAAGCGGAGAAGCTGGACATCTACTTTCCCATGGGAGAGTCTGAAGGTGAGCCCAGGGCCCTGAGGACCCCTAGGGCTGGGTGCTGCCTCCACTTCGTGTGTACACATGGTCTTGTCTTACAGTCTGGCCTCTCTTTATGTTTATCCATGGAGGATACTGGCAGAGTGGCAGGTGAGTCCTTGAATTTGAGTTTCCTTGGGGTGCCATAGCAAACTCACATGAATTTAACAATAAGAGGGTGTCCTCTCCCCCAGGTTTGGAAGTGAGGGGTATTGAAATCCAGGTGTTAGTGGGTGGCGCTCCTGCTGGGTGGGCGGGGTCCAGGTCTCCTTTGGTTTATGGCCACATCACTCCAATCTCAGCCTTTGACTTCACGTGGGCTACTGTTTCTGTGTCTCAGGCCTTCGTCTCCTTTCTATCTCATTCTTTTTTATTTATTGCTTTAGATTTTTTTAAAAAAAGATTTTTAAATTTATTAATGGGAAAGAAAGAGAACCAAAGCATCACTCTGGCACATGTGATTCCAGGGATTAAACTCTAGCAGGTGTAAGAGGATTTCTCATTGTGGTTTGGGCTAGCAATTCCCAAGTAGTGGTGAGCATCTCTCCATGTGCCTGTTGAACATCTACCAAAAAAATAAACAAAAACCTGTTCAGATCCTTTGTCCTTTTTATTTTTTTTTAATTTCTTTATTGGAGGGATTAATGGTTTATAGTTGACAGTAAAATACAATAGTTTGTACATGCATAACATTTCCACATAACAATACAACCCCCACTAGGTCCTCCTCTGCCATCATGTTCCAGGACCAGAACCCTCCCCGCCCCCACCCCAGAGTCTTTTACTTTGGTGCAATACACCAACTTCAGTCCAAGTTCTGCTTTGTGTTTTCCTTTCTGATCTTGTTTTTCAACTTCTGCCTGTGAGTGAGATCATCTCATATTCATCCTTTTGTTTCTGACTTATCTCACTTAACATGATTTCTTCAAGCTCCATCCAAGATGGGGTAAAGAAGGTGAATTCACCATTTTTAATAGCTGAGTAATATTTCATTTTGTATATATACCACAACTTGCTCAGTCACTCATCTGTTGTTGGACACCTGGGTTGCTTCCAGGTTTTGACTATTACAAATTGTGCTGCTAAGAACATAGATGTACACACATCTTTTTGGATGGGTATGTTTGGTTCCTTAGGATATATCCCCAGGAGAGGAATTGCAGGGTCCCAGAGTAGATCCACTTCTAGCCTTCTGAGCATTCTCCAGACTGCTCTCCACAGGGCCTTTGTCCTTTTAAAAATCAGCTTTTCTAGCACTTTTGCTGCTGCCTGTATTGGGTAGTCAAAAAAAAAAAAAGTCATGACACATTATTGAAAAATCATGACTTTTCCGACATTTCAATATTTTGATAATGATCCTGTTATATGATCTGTAAGGACCTTCCCCCATTCAGTAGGCTGTCTTTTTGTTTTTGGGGCAATCTCTTTCTATGTGAAGAAGCTTGCTAGTTTGATGTAGTCCTGTTTGTTTCCCTTGCCATTGGAGACAAGTCCACACAAGCATTGCTAAGATGATGTCAAGGGGTTATTGTCTGTATTCCTTCTAGGTCGTTAATGGTTCTAGTTTCTACATTCAAATCTTTAATCCACTTTGAGTTAATGTTTGTGTGTGGTGTTCTCCATTCTCTCATATTATAACCAGTCACTGAAGCCTATACTAAATCCAGGATGATCTCATCTCAGTATTTTTTTCCCCAGATTTGTTTGTTTGTTTGTTTATGAAAGAGAGAGAGCACATGCACCAAAGCGGCATCTGGCACATGCCATGGTGGGAGTCCAGCTCGGGATCTCATGCTGATGTCTTTATTGGATAAAGACAGAGAAACTGAGAGGGAAGGGGGAGACAGGGGGAAAGAAGACACACATATTATCATGTGCAAGGACCCAGGTTCGAGTCCCAGCTCCCCACCTGAACAGAGAATAAACTTTACAAGCGGTGAACCAAGTACTGCAGTTGTCTCTCTGTTCTCTATCTCCCCCTCTTCTCTCAATTTTTTTTTGTCCTATCAAACCCAGGCCCTTGAGCATGTTAACATGTGTACTCCACCGGGTACACCACCACTGGCCCTGGAACCTCATGCTTTTTTTTTTCTTCTTCTTCTTTTTTTTTAACCAGAGCACTGTTCAACTCTGACTTATGTTGGTGCGGGGGATTGAACCTGGGACTTTGGAGCCTCAGGCATGAGAGTCTGTTTGCATAACCATTATGCTGTCTACCCTCCGCCCAAACTTCATGCTTTTAAGTGCAAAGCTGGAGACACTGCGCCACCTCCCAGTCTTCTTTGACTCAAGATTCTTTTTTTAAAAAAAATCTTTTTATTTATTTATTATTGGACAGAGAGAGAGTGGAGAGGGAGATATACAGAGAGGGAAAGAGACAGAGACACCCGCAATCCTATTTCACTACTTATGAAACTTTCCCCTTGCAGGTGGGGACCAGGGGCTCGAACCCAGGTCCTTGCACATTGTAACAGGTGCACCACCACCTGGGCCCTTCCCCTCCCCTCTCAATTTCTCTCTGTCCTAATCAGTAAAATAGAAAAGGGGTGGGGGGAGATGGCTGCCTGAGTGGTGAATTCCTAGTGCTAGCACTGAGCCCTAGTGATAACACTGCTGATAGGGGTTGGGGTGGGGGCAGCAAGTCCTCCAGTCCCCACAGCTAGTATGTGACAGAGCCCACCTCTTTCCTCTGCCACGCCGGCTGAGAGAGGGCTGGATAGTGTAGTAACCAGTTACCTCCAGTTGTCATGTCCCTATTTCTGCAGTAAAGACCAATCGGCCTTCGTGGTCAACCCACTGACAGGACAGAAAGTGGCCGTGGTGATAGTTGGTTATGACATTGCCCCCAAAGGTAATGAATGGGGCTGGGAGGCTGGGGAGGGGGAGAGCTCCCGAGGGCTCCTGACTCAGCTCAGTTTCTCTGTGCAGGCACCCTGGACCTCATGGTTGACCAAGTGACCCGCAGCATCTCGTTTTTGCAGAAACAATTTCCACGCAATGAGTGGGTATCATCACAGGCTTCCCTCTGGTGGGGCAGTGCTGGCAGGGAGGCTGGTGGGCTCAGTGGATTTAGTCCTTCCATGGTGTCAAATTGCTTATCTTCTGTGCCATGCGGCTGAAGGCAGCTTGGCATTTTATTTTTATTATTATTGGATAGAGACAGAAATTGAGAGGAGGGGGAGATAGAAAGAGATGCCTGCAGCTCTGCTTCACTCATGAAGATTTACCCCTAGCAATTGGGGATCTGGGTCCTTGAACACTGTCATGTGTGTGCTTAACCCCGTGCAGCATCTCCTGACCCCACAGCTTGGGATTCTTTGAGGCGGAGCTGGTGCTTTGGAGAAACTGCAGATAAGTTCATCTCTCTTCTCTGACCCATCCCAGAGGCATTTACCTGTGTGGACACTCTGCTGGGGCCCACCTGGCCACCATGATGCTCCTGACCGACTGGACCAAGCAGGAAGTCACCCCCAATCTCAAAGGTTTCCACAAGGATCACAGTCTGTATGGGCATCTTCTCTCCACTTCTGATGGGACTGAGGACCCACAGTAGCCCTGTATGACCTGACCTGAGGGGCTTGGAATACTCTGAGCAGGGCCTCCCCTGTTTCCTCTCAGCCCCTGGAGTCTGTAGTGGCCTCCTTCCCCACCTGCTGCCTGCACGAAGGCTAACCTGGTGAGCGGTCTACCTGTACCTCCCCCTCTTTCGCAGGCCTTTTCCTCGTGAGTGGCATCTACGACCTGGAGCCCATCATACACACCACGATGAATGAGTCACTTTCCTTGACCCTGTGAGTCACTTGCCACCCTCCTCCTCCCTTCCAGGAGGGCCCAGGTAAAGCAAAGGCTTCTCCATGTCCTGCCCTACCTCCACCCGCCCTAGGGAGGCTGCTCAGAGGAACAGCCCACAGCTGCTGCTGGAGGCAACCCAGACCCAGCCCGGGGACCCAGCCGCCCAGGTACTAGTGATCGTGGGCCAGCAAGACTCCCCTGAATTCAAACGGCAGTCCAAGAACTTTTATAAGGTACTCCGACTTTGGGACAGAGGCTAAGGATGACGTGGGCTCACCAACTTCCTCTTCCTCTTTATCCTGCCCACGCCAATGAACTCCCTTGCCACCCCCTTCTGCAGCCTCACCACCTCATGCTTCCTCTCTCCTGCCCAGATGTTGCTCCAGAAAGGCTGGAATGCCTCCTTTGAAGAGTTTCAGGATGTGGATCACTTTGAGATTGTTTGGAACCTCACCAGGGAGGACTTTGAGCTCACCCAGGTGAGGCTGCATCCCCTCCCCATTTTGTAGCCCCTACGCAAAGTGGGAGCACACAGAAGAGCGCCCTCTGCTGGTCCTGTGACATCCAGGAGGTGGTGGACCTGGTGGTAGGTTTGCTTCTGTTATTTCACCTCCCTCTAAACACCCCCAGATGACTGGCCATGTGTTCCTGAGCACCCAGTCAGGCCCTGCCCAGGTCTGGTGTTTAGGGGTGTGGGGAGAGGCAGCTCTGACATTAGGTACAAGAGATTGCCTGTGTCCAACGTCAGGGAAAGGAAGGGTGGTCTTGGCTATGTAAAATTCATTCTATTTTAAATATAGACAGTGCTTTTATTTTTTATTTTATGTTTTTTTTGGGGGGGTGGAGAAAAACAAAGATACCTCAGCACTGAAGAAGCTTCTTTCAGTGTAGTGGGGACCTGGTTTGAACTTGAATTGCACAGGTGGGAAAGCAATGTGCTATGCAGCTTTGCCAGCCCCATGGACAGTCCTTTTGAAAGTCAAAGAATGGGGAGTCGGTCGGTAGTGCAGTGGGTTAAGTGCAGATGGTGCAAAGCGCAAGGGCCAGCATAAGGATCCTGGTTCGAACCCCTGGCAGACCTGCTTCACCACCTGTGAAGCGAACCTTCTGCAGGTGGGGAGCTGGGGCCTCAAACCGGGATCCTGAAGTTGTCCTTGCATTTCATGCCATGTGCACTTAACCCACTGCACTACTGCCCGACCCCCCACCTTACTCAAATTTCTCTCTGTCTTATCTAATAAAATAAAAAGGAAAATAAAAAGGCGAGGAAAGGAAATGCCACAGGGAGTGGTGGATTCATACTGCCCACACTGAGCCCCAGTGATAATCTTGATGGCAAAAAAAAAAAAAAAAAAGTCAGAGTGTTGGCCGGTAGCGCAGCGGGTTAAGCGCACATGGTGCAAAGTGCAAGGACCGGCGTAAGGATTCCAGTTCGAGCCCCCAGATGCCCACCTGCAGGGGAGTCGCTTCACAAATGGTGAAGCAGGTCTGCAGGTGTCTTTCTCCCCTCCCCCCCGCCCCGTCTTCCCCTCCTCTCTCGATTTCTGTCTGTCCTATCCAACAACGAACGACATCAACAACAACAATAATAACCACAACAAGGCTACAACAACAAGGGCAACAAAAAGGAAAAATGGCCTCCAGGAGCAGTGGATTCATGGTGCAGGCACTGAGCTCCAGCAATAACCCTGGAGGCAAAAAAAAAAAAAGTCAAAGAATAGTGGCATGGTACCATGAATGGTGAAGCAGTGTCATAGTGTCTCTTCTTGTCCTCTTTCTTTCTTTAATTTATTAATGAGAGAGAGAACCAGAGCATTAATTTGGTACATTTGATGCCAAGGATCAAACTTGGTACCTCATGTTTGCAAGTCCAGTTCTCTAGCCTCTGTGCCACTTCCCAGGCAGCTATGTCCACATTCTTTTTCTTTTTCTTTTTTGCCTCCAGGATTATCTCTAGGGCTCAGTGCCTGCACTATGGATCCACTGCTCCTAGTGACTATTTTTTCCCCCATTTTTGTTGTCCTTGTTGTTATTGTCATTGCTATTGTTGTTGTTGGATAGGACAGAGAGATATTGAGAGAGATGGGGAGGAGAGAGGGGGAGAGAAAGATAGACAGCTGCTTCACAGCCTGTATAGCGACCCCCTGCAGGTGGGAAGCCTGGGGCTCCAACCAGAATCCTTACAAAATCCTTTTGTTTTACGCCATGTGCGCTTAAACTGCTGCATTACCTCCTGACCTCCTATGTCCACATTTTCACCAAGGACATTTAGTACCTTTTTTTTTCCTGGAGGGAGAACAAACATCCACAAATTATTCTCCTGAAAAACTTTTTAAAATAAATAATTTAGGTTTGGGGGACCATAAGGTAAAGGGATAAACATGGCTATAGTTTGATCAGACTTTATGAATGCTGAAATTCAAATTTGATATAGTTTCCACATGTCACAAAATGATCTTAAAATTTTTTCAACTGTTTAAAATCATAAAGCATTCTTGGTGTGTGTGTGGGGGGGGTATCAAAAAATGGACATCGAGTCAGGCATAAGTGTGTGCAGTTAGGAGCTTTGTTAAGACATTTCCAATGAGAGGTGGGTATTTAAGTTACAATGCTATAATCAAGAATGCAGCCTGAAAGCGGCCAGGTCGTGGTGCACCTGGTTCAACTCACACATCAAAGTGTGAAGGACCCAGGTTCAAGCCCTTGGGACCCACCTGCAGGGGGAAAGCTTCACAAGGGGTGAGGCAGGGCTGCAGGTGTCTCTGTCTCTCTTCTTCTCTATCCCCTCCTCCCCTCTCAATTTCTCTCTGTCTCTATCCAATAATAAATAAATATTTTTTAAAAGATTAAAAAAAAAAAAAGAATGCAGCCCGAGTGCAGCAAAATGGCTCACCTGGACAGTGTGCTTCCTTTGCTTTGTGCGAGACCCAGTGAAGTTTCAGCCTCACTCCCATTGTACTGGATGAAGGTTCACTGTTGTAATGTCTTTTTATTTTAGATTTTTTTTCAAAGATATTTATTTATTATTGGATAGAAACAGAGAGAAATGGAGAAGAGAGGGGGAGATAGAGAGGGAGAGAGACAGAGAGACACCTGCAGCCCCGCTTCACCACTTGTGAAGATTTTCCCCTGCAGGTGGGGACCGGGGGCTTGAACCCAGGTCCTTGCTCACTGTAATGTGAGCGCTTAACCAGGTGCGCCACCGCCTGGCCCCTGTAATGTCTTTCTTTCTCTGTCTCTGCTTCTCTTTCTATTCAAAAAAGTCAGCCCACATAGTGAAGCCCCAATCAGACACACACACAATGAAAGCATGTGGTCTATTTCTGTCGTCACGTAGCTTCCAACAACCCCAAGGTGTATTAGAACATCACAAGAGCCCGTCTACTTCTGGGCCTTCTATGTCTTTTCTTCCTACTACAGGTTATTTTGAAAACAATCTTCCAGGAGTCATGATTACATCTAGATGTCAACTAGCTGTATTCCAACTTGTGAATCTTCTGGAAAGATGCCTGATGGCTTCCCTTCCACCACCCCTCAGCTACCCTCAGCCTGATACTCACAGTCTGCCCTGCCCTCCTGTCCCTGCCACAACTGACTTCTCGCTGCGCTGAACATGAACACAACTCCTCGCGGCCTCTCTCCTCATTTGGACAGAATAGACACTGGGAAGGTCCTAGAAGTTGAGGCAACCATGCAAAGTTTCTTTCTCTCTCTTCCTTCCTTTCTTTCTTTCTTTCTTTCTTTCCCTTCCTTCCTTCCTTCCTTCCTTCCTTTCTTTTTTCTTTCTTGTCTACCTTGTTAAGGGTCAGGAATCATGATCCAAGGGACTGGTGTCATGGATCCATTGTTCACGCTGTATCCGTAGTGGCTGATAAGTAGTATATCTCAGGTCACTGTCTCCTGCCCCTTCAGAATTAGGAGATTTGGGGTGCAGTCTCCTTACAGACCCAGACCAGCTGACTTCAGACTCCTGGATTACAAATATAGCTAAGGAAGGTGGGCAGCCGGGTGGTGGCATACCGGGTTAAGTGCACAGAGTACTAAACACAAGGACCTGGGGATTGAGCGGTGGCATCCCTGTTTGAGCCACCAGCTCCCCACCTGCAGTGGCTAATCAGGTCTGCAGGTGTCTGTTTTTCTCTCCACCTCTCTGTCTTCCCTCTTCTCTCAATTTCTCTCTGTCCTATCCAGCAACAACTACATCAATAACCACAACAATGTTAAACAACAAGGCCAACAAAAGGGAAAATAAGGGGGTCAGGCGGTGGTGCAGTGGGTTAAGCGCATGTGGCACAAAGCACAAGGACCGGTATAAGGATCCCGGTTTGATCCCCCGGCTCCCCACCTGCAGGGGAATCACTTCACAGGTGGTGAAGCAGATCTGCAGGTGTCTATCTTTCTCTCCCCCTCTCTGTCTTCTCCTCCTCTCTCCATTTCTCTCTGTCCTATCCAACAACGAACAACATCAACAATGGCAATAATAATAACCACAAAGAGGCTACAACAACAAGGGCAGCAAAAGGGGGAAAAATGGCCTCCAGGAGCGGTGGATTCATGGTGCAGGCACTGAGCCCAGCAGTAACCCTGGAGGGAAAAATAAATAAAAAATAAATAAATAAAACAAAAGGGAAAATAAATAAAATTTTTAAAAAGGAAAAAGAAATAATAATAAAAAAATCTGACTTTCAGTTTACTCTAGAGATTTTTTTTTTTTAAATGAATGTCATCAGGGGCCAGACAGTGGCACACACATTACCATGAATAAGGACCCAGGCTTAAGCTCCCCATAACCTACCTGCAAGGAGGAAGCTTCAAAGCTTCATAGGCAATGAAGCAGTACTTCAGGTGCGGGAATGGGGGTGTCGCGGGGTGGGGGTGTCACGGGGAAGGGGGTGTCGCGTCATCAATATTGGTAGAACTCTGTTAAATTATCTTAGGATAAAAGAGGAGGACTAGCATGCACCAGGACATGATGATGGAACAAGCAGTTTCATGTTCTGGGAGCTGAGAGGGGAATTACTGTGTACAGACATTTTGAAAAGGGCCATGTACTGTTTCTCAGAAATGCTGCTAGGGGGCCAGGTGGTGGCATACTTGGTTAAGCACACACATTACAATGCATAAGGACTCGGGTTCAGGTCCCAGGTCCCCACATGAGAGGGAAAAGATTCATGAGTGGTAAGGCACAGGTGTCTCTCTGTCTCTTTTCTTATCTATCTCCTCCTCAATTTCTCTGTCTATAGCTAATAAATAAATAAAACGGAGATTTATCCCACAGGCGTAGTTGCACATGTGGGTGTGCTTGTTTGCTACAGTATATTTCTTTTTCTTATTTCTTTTCCTTTTTGTTGCCCTTGATTTTTTAATTGTTGTTGTAGTTATTATTGTTGTTTTTATTGATGTTGTTGTTAGATAGGACAGAGAGAAATGGAGAGAGGAGGGGAAGACAGAGACAGGTAGAGAAAGATAGACACCTGCAGACCTGCTTTACTCCCTGTGAAGGGACTCCCCTGCATATGGGGAGCTGGGGGCTCGAACCGGGATCCTTACGCTGGTCCTTGTGCTTTGTGCCATGTGCGATTAGCCCACTGTGTCACACCGTCTGGCTCCCTGCTACAGTATATTTCGTAACAACAAAATGATGATGTTGGAGCTACCAGTGGGAAACTGATTTGCTAGGGCAAACCATGCAACTAATCCCATGTAGAGGTTACAAAAATGATGGGGTCTCAGTGTGCCAATATACCTGAGAGGCATTCTTACCTAAAAAGGCAGGGTGCCAAGTACCCCAGTACATTTACTAGGGTATTACTAGGCTACTGAGATGTTTCCTTCTAGGAAGTAAGCTGGAAGTCTTGAATGAGGGCACAGATTTTTTTTTAATATTCCTTCTCTTTTTTAAATTTTATTATCTTTATTTACCTATTTGATAGAGACTGCCAGAAATCACATGGAGGGGTGATAGAGGTAGACAGAGACACCTGCAGCCCTGCTTCACCACTTGCAAAGCTTTCCCCCTTTAGGTGGGGACCGAAGGCTCGAACCTGGGTCCTTGCATATTGTAACATGCTCTCAACCAGGTGCGACACCACCTGCCCCCCTTTTTTCATTGTACTATGTTGCTTGTACAGTGCTGATGTATTGCTATTAAATACATGTAAAATATGTCCATGAAAGATTAGGCTGACTTGTAATATCTAGCGGAATCGCTGATGATAGGTTGCAAAATAGTTTCATCATAGTATTGATCAAAATTTGTTCTCAACCATTTGAACATCTCTGCACAGTTAAGATAAAAA